>NC_142522.1:3967500-4152500 GCF_964205215.1 Stylophora pistillata | reverse complement strand
GAAGTACGGTAAGGGTCAGAAAGTTCTATATAATCGGTGCATTCGTTTACATCGCTGGCACCGGCATCTAGCGTAGAATGTAGAAAAAAAAATAGAACGTCGAAAAAATATAAAAATGGATAAAATTCATATAATTGATGTTTTAATATCCAGTCTGAAACAGACTAAATAAATCATTTATTCTGAGATCATGGGACAACTTACAAGGAAAACGGCAAGGCAACAGAAACCTCAACCGTGAACAAGAGATATTTTTCCCGTCTCCTACAGATTTATCAAAGGATTGTAGGAATTAAAAGTGAGCAGGTCAGAGTTCATTCTCGACGTTTGCCGTTGTCATAAACGCATGCTGTAAGTCACCAGGCCTCATTTACTTGATGTACCTATGCCGCTAATGTTCCCGTCCGCCTCCCAGTTAGCTTAATGGATAGAGCGCTGGACTGTTGTGCGGGAGGTCGAGGGTTCAAGCCCCGGCCGGACCAACACTCAAGGTCTTAAAATAATTGAGAAGAACATGCTGCCTTTCTATAACGTCAAGAAATGGTTACATATTCTAGTCTTCTCGGATATGACGAATAAATGGAGGTCCCGTCTCCTGCAGGGTTAGGGGTAGGGGACGTTAATTTCCCACGCACGAGATAATAATAATAATAATAATAATAATAATAATAATAACTTTTATTTATATAGCGCTCATATCCTGAGCTCAAGGCGCTTTACAATACTGTGCGGGGGGACTTTACCAGACTGCTAAGCAGTTTAAAATCAAATAAAGGCGAATCTAACAGATTCCCCCTCCACCCAGTTCCCAGTAAACAGGCCAGACCACATCACAGATTACTGTGTGGTGGATGTCCTGCCCTGGGGCGGGATGGGAGGGTACATATGTAGAGGGCCACAGTATCATCAGTTTAACTACTGTCACGTGCTACCCTCTTGAAATAAAGTCTACATATCACATATCACATATAATAGAACGGCACAAAAAAAAGCTTGAATGTACATTAACAAACAGAATCAACGTTTTCAACACTATGATAATATGGATTAACTTGAGACTTCATTATTGTTTAAAGTTCTCAAAATTCCTTCTATGTTCAAAAAGAAAGCGAACTCTTGTGAGTAAACGATTTATGCATGATTTCCCATGCTTTCATTTTTATCATGTCAACTTAAAATTGAAATTAGAGCTTTCATTCAGGTCAGGTGACCTCGTTAGTATGAAATTAGGCGGGACGCCCTTATCATGAATTAAAGAAAACAAAACAGTCGCTATGGATGCTAAGATCAAATGCGCCCGCTAAAGTTTAAAACTAGAAAGATTTTCCTGTTAAACCCTTATGACTCCCTGTCATTGACTGAAAGCTAGAAAGAATGTCCATAGCTACACTGAAAAGTTATAGAAAACGTTTTGACAAGCCTGACTGTAAATTAAACGTTGTTCACCATGTTCGGATGAGAAAAATATTTTTAACGTTAAGTATCTCAGTGCCTATGATCTAAAATTTCCATCAACAACTCAAACTCTGTATTTGAAAATATTTCTCTTTCTTAGTCACTTCGAGTTGAAGGGTTCTATCTTACACCGTACAACTTCACAATGTGTTCTGTTCACAGTTCAGTTCCACTTTCCCGCCAAAGAAAAGAATGCGTTGCCGTTACTTAGAGCCAGGTTAAGATATAAGATAAACAACTATTCTCTTTCCGGAGTCAACTAGACTGATGCACTTAAAATGAGATCCTTGACACGTTTTACAGTCGAGAAATACAACGAAAGCAAAAAGAAAAATTCTTAGCAAGTTTTGTATGCGCGGGTAATGGTAAACACGGTAAGCTTTTGATTAATTTGTATAATGATCTTAGGAAAATTGAGTCGGTTTCAAAACGTTTGACACTTTACCTGTTGTCTGCAAAACAAGAATCTCGAAAATGTCCAGACTCAGGGTCAATATTCCAACGGCAATCAGCTGAAAATACTTCATGGTTTGAAAGTCATAGGATTGCTTTATATCGCGCCCCTAAGCTGGTTATACCTGCGTATGAAAATCGTCATACTTCACCAAGCTTCAAGAGCCAAACGGCAATGCAAATTTGCACAGTTACTCCGCTGTGACGTGACCGCGCTAAAAATGAGGAGTGCACTCAACCGAATAAAACTGAGCTGTTTCTTTATTAAGTTTCTCCGAGTTTCTTTTCTCGACTTGTTTCGTTCTATCGTTTGATTTAAATCGCTGGAAGAAGCTGGAAAGAAAAGCTTTCAATTCACCTCATTTTCCCGGCAATATTAAATGCGGAAAAGATAGAACTGAGGGAGTTTTGTTTTGGCGCGAGATTTTTCGATTACAACAAGCCGTCTGATTAGCACTAATAACTGTTCCAAATTTTGCGCGCGTTTCTCAGAGAGCGCAAATAAATTCGCGTGTTGCAGTCACTTTCGGAAGGGTGTCTAACTGAGGAATTTACAACGAAGATGATAATTTAAACATAAAGTATGTACGCCTTTGTACATAAGATATTTACTTTTATGTGATTTTTAGCGTAGCGAAGGGAAGCTTTGAGCTCAGTTCATAGACCAGTGGTAATTTAAGCTGTATGCAAATTGTTTTAAAAATAGATCAAAACGCATGTAAGAAAATTCGAGGAAAGGGATGAAAGAATTGAAAATAAGTTGTGTACTCTTAAAAGCATCGATTTCTATTAGATGGGTTACTCCAAAGGGGGGTTTTGATCAAGTACCGCCAAACAAACTCAACATAGTGACAAGCTAAATAGGGTTTTGGAAGATTTCAAGGATCGTGCAAGTGCAGTTTCCTCCCCCTCCCTTCCGCCATCCTCTCCCCTTTCAAACTTCCTGAATAAAACGACTATCTCCGAATTCTTCTCTATGCCACCTCAGCTTTTCAAGTTTTTCCGTTCGAGTTCTCTGCACCTTTGTTTCTTACTGCCTCGTTTCACTTCGTGTTTGTAAAAAAACAACAACAACAACAACATCAACCGACAACAGACAAAAATACATTGAATTTTCAAGAACGTGAAAACAGATTAGATAATTCTATTCGTTAGTAACTGATGATGTCAGTTGTGGAGTCAATCTATTCATCACTACGTACTGAACTTCAGCTGCAAACGGGAGGAAATTTATAATTACCTCTTGGAAAACACAATTTTCCCGGATCAAGTAAGGAAATCTTTGATATAAGCTGCTCAAAACTAAGTCAGTACGTCGGTAAACCAATAGCCTGGAAAAGAGCAGTCTAATGCTTTAATGAAGTAAACTTTATCGGTTCAATAAACGATAAGTTTTTGACCAATCAAAGTGCTCGTAGGATCTCAATCATTTTATAAAAGACAAGCTATAACCAATAGGCCATTTTATAGTTGTGTACTTAGTTGCCAAGCCTTTGATTTGAAGTGAGACTGAAGGTGAACTTGCTGTGATAGCGATCGTTATCTAGTTAGAATGATAAGAAAGTAATTTACATTTGAAAAGTGGCAACGATTGTATAATGACAAGGCCACCCTCAGCCTCACTCCCGTTCAAAGGCTTGGCAACCAAGCACGCCACTGTTAAACGGCCTATCATAAATTCAAATATATTTTTTGACAAATAGTTTAAACAAGTAATTAGCACCTGTTACTGGGAAACGTCAGTTACTTTACTAGAATTTGCTCTCCACACGTTTCACATGCGACATATACTCATTTTCATTAGCCAAACATATAGTCAGGGGTGAGGCTGCGTTCCCCTTAGGAGCTTCCGAATTTTGTGACATGGCAAATAGATATAACAGGGTCTTTCTGATCTCTCTGTTCGTTTGGTCACGTCTAACAGTTACTACTCAACAGGAACCTTTGCAGGGTAAAGCTTCTCTAATATAATCTTACTTCATATTTATATGAGTTTATAGCTTAGTCCAAACTGACGTTTATCAAATGATTTAAAACTTGATCGTTGAGTTTGGGACTGAAAAAAATTCGGGGTTTAAAAGGGAAACGCCGGAATTAGCCTCAAGGTGACGGCGAAACCTTTAAACTAGTTTGGCGAGGACCACGGCGTACTTGAGAACGACTGTTATCAGACTACAACTGTATTTTTAAACGAGTTTTCTCGTATCCAAGAAGGAAGCTCATGACTCAGAAGTTCCCTTGTTAATTCAAGGTCATCGGAAATTTTTAAAGAAAACGACATCTCATGGGTTACGCAAGAAATTCTGAAAAGGAGAGGGGAAGAGAGAAAATTACAATGCTTGAATAAAAGCAACTCTTCTGATATCTTAAGATTACTTGTTTGCAATAAAATGAATGGTATGCCTCTTTTAAAAGGTTTGTATTCGGAGCGAAAAAGGCAAACGTTTGCATTTAATTACGGTCTACAGATTGATGTTATGACAATATAGTTACCGTGAAAAAATTCAATTTACATATATTTATAATCTCCCTCAAAGAAGCTTTTGCTTTCAGTTTTTTAGCAGTTTTGTAGGCTTTGCGAAGGTCTTGCATTTACAAACAGGCTTTACAAGTTGTTTGGGAAATAAATCGTCGCTAGTAGAGGACCGACTCTCGAAAGCGGCGTGAAACGAGCTCAATTTTTTACCTCTAGATTATATGCTAGTTAATAATTCATGTTCATCACTATAGTCTTAAAAAGTAGCACCTTTAATGAGTTTAAAAGTGGCACCTTTGCAGAGTATTGAAATTAAAACGCAATTTCAATGAGTCCTAGAAAGTTCCAAACACTTTTAAAGAGGTTAAAGATGATACCATTGATTATGAGATTTAAAGAGTTTTGAACTTAAATTTCTAACGGTGCAAAAAATTTCTGGAATCCTATTGGCTTAGTAGTATAGTCAGTCTGACGGTTCCTACAGACTGTCGAGTGGTTGCAAAAATCCTGTAATAACTCATAATAACGTTTTGCTGTTTTCAGTCAAACAGACAAACAGCCTGGAGTCGGCAGGCTTTTGTTCAGCGGCCTTTAGCAGCTGTCCTCCTATCGATCAGATGCAAAAATTAGAGCTCTTTTCAATCAAGTGTCGAAAGCAATCCGGGATAGCGTCGATTTTACTTCCCTTCGCTCTATGATTGGTCCAGAACACTTGCACCACCTCCCCTCCCAGCCAATCAGACGCAGACGGAAACCAATCGCAACCTGGTCACATGTGTTTTCCCGCGCTTTCGGCAGCTTGTTTTTATCTTGAGTTCTCATTGGCTCCTTGGTATTTTCCTTCGCTGTGATTGGTTACTTTATTTTAAGTCTTAGGACACTTAATCGAAAAAAGGTTCATAAATCCAATCGTGATCTTGTTTTGTCTGTTTTTTTTTTTTAGTGGCTATTTTATATTGTGATAGCTTTGACTTTATCTGTGCGAGAGTCAATTTAAATGCATTTTATTCCCTATCAGTTCCTACCAATCAAGCTCAAACGGAAGAAGGTGACACGATAAGCTGTGAAGCAAATTGCTTCCCTGATTGCATGACAAATGAGATAAACGAGTGTGTAGAGGCCTGCCAGCGATTCTGTCCAATTGCCTGACGAGAGTTTGTTTGGCATTCAGTCACCGTGCGACTCTTCTTACGATGAATTCCCATCGGAAACTGTCGGAAACATTTTTACGGAGGAAAAGATAACAGACTGAGGGCCGACAGCCTCACGATTGATTTGACAACAGTCGCTGATTGAAAAAAGAGTCTGCACTCCTTTCCCGGACTCCGCAGAATTGTGGAAAGACTCTAGCCTACTTCACGAACTAAGGGATATTACTTTGTAGTAACTTTACTTTACACTACGTTGCACCTATTCACAATCAACTCAAAAACACGTTAGAGAGCCGATGTTTTTCTATTTTTCCTGACCCTTAGTACTTCATTCCCATTTATGGCAACAGATTCTAACTTTATAGATTAATCTTCTAATTTAAAGATGATTTGTCCCACCAGCGGATGATCTCTTTCGTTTGCACACGTCATGCAAAGACCAATACTCTTTGGCATATCTTACTGGATGAAATTCTGATAATATAAATCAATCTCTTTCGCCAAAATAAATCCTTATAAACCCGGTTTAGCCAATACAAATTCCAAAACATTTCGCGCCTTTCTCTTGCTTGTATGTTTTGTTTTCCAAACTGATGTCTCAAGAGAATTCCCGCCTTTGTCTTTTGAAATTCATGCTTACATACGTACACACAAACGCAATTAACTAATGAAAGAGAGGTAGTTAAACACCGAAAATAGGATAGCTATTCAAGGCGGTGTATCATACACTATGATAGTAAAGATACATATGCAACATAAAATAATAAAATGGATATATCAACAAAGTTGAAATGGTAAATTAGCCACCGTAATGATTACAAAAGCTGACGTTTCGAGCGTTAGCCCTTCGTCGGAGCGAATAGAGGAATTGTGGGTTGTGTGTGTTTTTATAGTGGGTTATATAGGGGTTGTGTGTGCTTTTCAGCTTTTGTAATCATTACGGTGGCTAATTTACCATTTCAACTTTGTTGATATATCCATATTATTTCGTTACTCCCACCGACGCAGCCCCAAACAGTTTCTTTCGAAACTATCAGCCTTTATAAAATAATAAATATGGGAAAACATATATGTATACTTATCTGCAATAAATTTAATACATAACGATTCAGTCATGGGTTACACAGGTTACATAGGTAAATTGACCACTCCCCACGGGGCTTTTCAGGGCCAACACTCACCCATCCCACCCCAGGGGAGGGTATCCACCACACAGTAATCTCGTGTGTGGGAAATTAACGTCTCCTACCCCTAACCCTGTAGGAGACGGGGCCTACGGTTTATTCGTCCTTATCCGAGAAGACTACAATATCTATCCATTTCTTGTTATAGAAAGGTAGCAAATTCTCCTCAGTTATTTTAAGATCATCAGTATTGGTCCGGCCGGGGCTCGAACCCTCGACCTCCCGCACAACGTAATCCGGCGCTCTAGCCAATTGAGAAATGTTTTGCGCGAGAGAGGACAAGATCATTACAAAAGAGAGGAATTAAATAAGATCAATGCATAGAAAGGAAGGCGAATAGATATGATTTATGATAAAACTTTTACATTGGTAAATAGGACGAAACTTGAAAGGAAAATGTCACCAGGATATTATCATATGACCCATTTTGAGAAAACAAAATATAAAAGCTAACTCAGAGGTTCATGGCCACTCTACTATCACGACATGCGCAGACAGTCGTTCCCATAGAAACAAAATGTTTCTTGCTAGAATTCATCCTTCTCGCAGCAAAGTGAGGGACTTGTTTTGTTGAAATACCCGACACATATCGGATTCGTTAATCTCACCTCAACTTTTGTGACGCACTTCTTATAAATATCCCATTAACAAGGTATGTTGAGCTGATGTAAAGTTTGTTCTCTCTTTAAAAGAGTTTATCTTGAATTTCACATTTTCGTGAGGTGAGATCTGTCAATTTCCCCGGGGTAGAACTTCATTAGATATGCCATCTTAGGCTGATAAACTGCTCGCTATGCTCATCCTGGCAGTAAGAGCTACCAGGTTCTTATGGATGTCGCCGATCTGCCAATATTGTGATAGAGTTTCGGTCACCGTCTGGCGTAACGATGCTTAGGCCATCTTAGGAAGATACCGCGCGGTCAACCGCATACAAGTCTGTGAAGGCCACTGTCGCCTGCAAGTTGAAAGGCTGTTGCAGGCTTTCATCTGGTTAAAGGTTGCAAAATGTGTGGGAAAAGATAAACGGCCTTAGAGCAGCTTTAGATTGAAAAACAAAGGAGATTTAGGTCGCTTGTATTTTTTTTTTTTGGTTGTTTTTTTGTTTTCACACCTCCCAGCGCTACAATCGAGCCATTTGCCATCTTGACGGCGGTGAGAGCTAAGGTCTCAGAGGTATCGGTAGACTATCTGCAAACGGCCCTTAATGAAACCCTCTTAAGCAGCATTTGTATCAACAAACACTTAGTTATAGCGACACCTGATACGTTCTGATTTTAGAAGTCACAGGATGAAGTTTGCTCACATGATGGTCATTGCTGCAGTGACTTCTTGCGTATTCAACACAGGTTGGTTCTTCGTAATGCTCCCCGGCAGCGTATGAGCAATCATATTAGGGACTTTAAGCAAACCACGACGGCTACGGCAACGAGAACGTGGAAAAACAAGAGATCTAATTGGCAGAACAATACCCCAGCACGTGCGTTTTAAAACTTTGTACATTTCTTAGCCGTCCTTTGCAAAACAACTACGTGAAATTACCAAAATTTGCTTCGTCTACGAACCGAAACCGCGGCGGCAAATTATTTAATTTATATTTGGAACTCAACGCTACTTTTATGCGTTATGTTGAGTTTGAGGTCTGGCGCCCTATAAGACGGTAAACACATGCAGCCATTTTCGAAATTCTAACTAAACGTAGCAACTCATTTTTTAATCGACGTCTTCTGTGGCGTTGCCGTCCTGACTGCTTAAAGTCCCTGATATCATCTCATCATGAACAGCTGCGTTTTTTCGAATACAACGATGTAACCCCCAGTCAAAGCATATTTATGCGATTATCGGAACGAAACGTCATCAAAGATAATTGATCCTTTCCCGTGTTAATACATCAGTCTACGGACACGTACCGATTCAAATAATAAACGGGCAAACTCCAAACTAAAGAAAGAAACAAAAATACACACACATACACACACACACACGCAAAGTTAAGTCGTATTTCCCAACCACCAACCGATCAATCATGTTTCGAACATTGTCTAACCACTCCCCCCCCGAATTTTTCTATTGAAGTTGATTCTCACTTTCCTTGTTTCAGTCCGCGCTCTCCGATGTAATGTGTGCATAAGCTCCGTCTCCTGGGATGACTGTGAAAAATCACAGAACACTCAACGATTGACGTGCGAATCAGAGGATACTTACTGTCACCGCCACATGACGAGTTCTGAGGTCATGGGCATCACAATTGCAACTTTTTCAAAAGGTTGTGCAATATCTGACAATTGCACACCTGAAGCAATTGATCGGTGTAAAAACGCTGAAAACACTGACCTCCAGGCGATGCCCGGAGTGACAGCAGTCGAATGTGATTTGAAATGCTGCCAGGGAGATTTGTGCAATTAGCATGTAAAAAGATGTCTGCGATTCGCATGAAAGTAAACGATTTTCTCAGTGGGGATATATTAGGATTCCTCATGTGTAGAAAATAAAAAAAAGGGATATCAAACCCTGAGTTTGTTATTATCCATAGAATTGGTTGTCTAATAATTAGTTCTACCCTTCTCCACAGAGCAACTTTGACTGTTAAAAGAAATGCAGTATTGCTTTGTTTCGCTTAACAGTACTTCGCTCTGAGTTGTTTAAAAAAACTTGCACTCTTTTCTTAGCCAATCAGATTCAAAACTAAAACCAAGGCGACTTTCTCACTCTCGTTTTCCCGCGCAGTCAGTTTCTTAGCCAATCAGATTCAAAATTGAAACCACTGCAACTTTCGCACTCGCGTTTTCCCGCGCAGGCAGTTTTTTAACCAATCTGATTCAAAACTACTCACTCACTTGTTCCTACGCAGGCAGTTTCTTGGCTAATCAGATTTAAAACTAAAACCAGCGCGACTTTCCCGCCCGCGTTTTCCCGCATATGCAGTTTATCTTAAGTTCTCATTGGCTCCATGTAATATCTCCATTCTCCATTTGTTCTAATTGGCTGTTGTGATCACTTCTATTTTCATTTATATGACATTACAAATCGGTATTTGAGGGTATTGTGGAAACTGACACTTTACAAATAGAGAGAGGAGGAAATCATAATCTCGTTCTTCTTTTTCAAAAGTGCATTATAAAATAATGACGTAATGAAAGGGTAAAAAAGTGGCGGCGAGAACAGCTCTACAGTTCCTCTCACACGTCATCCATCATTAACTTTGGTCAATGATGATAGCAGTATAATGCTCTAAGGAAAGCAAGCGTTTGTGAATGGGTGGCAGACGAATGAAAGGAGATCACTTTCTAAACAAGTAATACACAGGGGTCTGCGCTCAACAAAAATTAAATGATAACATTGTACCATAAAAGGGACAACAGCTCCCCTGCCAACTTTCCCAGTGCCCTTCCCCTATTAAGTGAGCTCTTTATATGAGCATACATGTATATGCACTATAAGTGAAAGCTCTCATTGATGCTAAATTCCTAAAGTACAATTCATACAAGGGAAGGGTTTTGGAGGGTACAAGGTGCACTATAAAATGTAATACTAATATTCATTACTATTAAGAAACTAACATGCCCCTCCCTAAAATGCTAAGATACTAGGGTTCAATATAGAACAAACATCCTAAGAAATCCCTGCTTCTTTCCTTATGCAACCCTTAATATTTTTCCCTTAAAAACACTAGCCTTTACAAAAAAGGTACAAAAAGAAAAGAAAACAAGTAGACTAGGTATGCTCTAACGTTGTTCTTATTAGTCACTCCAACTGTGATCAGCTTTAACTTAAGTTTACAAGGAATAAATAAAGTAAGGCATTATCAGCACAGAATAAATGAATGAACCATGCAGTTGTTTGTTTAAATAAAATTCTGATAATTCAAAAACAAAGTACTGAAATAAAAAAAAGTTCCTTAGATTTAAGAAGCAGATTTAGGGGCTTATAACGAGTGATCTTTTTAAAAACCTTAACACTTTTCTACAGGCTTACCAATAAAAGTAAACTTAAAGGTTGCCAATAACAAATAAAAAATAACATTAATCTTATAAACTTGAATCCTAACTATACTGTAAATGCAATGACAATAAAATTATCATACAGCAACTCGTGATGTCAGTATGAACGGAAAAGTTCTTGACACATTTCTATTCCAGGCAATTTTAATGCACACTCAAGATATCCCTTCACGACCTCACACTGATTCCCCTTGTTACAATCAATTCTTTACCGACGATAGACAATTCTAGTTGTTTTTCACTTTAAAACCCTGTTAAACATATAATGTTTGTGATCTCAACATAACTTGACTGTTCTCTGTTTCCAATAAATTGTCAAAAAGAAAATATTGAAGCTATGTTTTCACAGTCAACATGCATGCCCAATACACAACAAATATTCCTGCATCTCTGTGTACAGCTGCAGTGCAATGCATGGCCAACTGACTCACACTTGTTTTTCAGTAATTATTCTACAGTGGATTTGTTTAATCACTAGCATTACTTACGGTTATAACATGTAAAGTAATTATAAGTAACCTTTCTCTTGACCAAACCCTTGATACTCCAATGGAATCTTAAATATTCCTCTAGTTAATGTGTAAGCAGCACACAAGGCACTGAACATGTGTCTACATTTATATTTACTTAGTAACCTACTGTAATGCTCTCTGCTGACAAGCATGTATTGTTACAAAGAAAATACCAAAAACCATGTTTTCAGGGACGACATGCATGCCCTCTTTGATATAAATGCTCTACTTTGTCCACAAGTTTCATGTCTATCGTGGTATACCAAACATTTCTTGCTAAGAAACATCAGTAGCCTCATCGACTTCCACACTAAGCTGTGGTCTCTCTGCACCGAGCAAGGCATCATTATCAAATTCACCAATGTCTGCACGATATACCAAGGGAATGTCAGTTATGGGATCCAGAAGTGAAAAATCCAGGTCATCATAGTTACGATTTGTGAGTTCAACTGTCCAGAAAGGTTTTTTAACACTAAAACGTCTGCTTTTGAAGTGCCGAAAGATCAAGAACACAATCATAAACAGGCAGAATGCACCAAAAGTGCTACAAACAGCTACAATGACTTTCTCCTTTGTTGAAAACACTGAAACAGAACATGGCATTAATATCTGAATTACATGACAAGTATTTTCAGCAAAGGGTCAATGGCTCGATCACTAAAGAAATTTGAAATAAATTAAATTATTGTGCTATTCATGAACACAAGTTCAAAAAACAAAAGTCAAATGATCAAACACTGGTCACAGTTTGCATAATTATGATCAATGCAGTATTCAACAGGTAAACATAATTATAATGAACACACAAGTTTAATTTTCTTACGCATCAAATGAACAATCACAGCTCAATTTTCTGATATGGATTTACCCTTTAGCCCCTAGGGGTATTTAATCTCTCCTTACACCATCACCCCCTGAATCGCACAGTCATCTAAGTCATGAGAATGAAGGAACAATCACCAAATAAGGAAGCTCTTGATTATTACACAAATTCTCTAAGTAAACACTTTGAAAATGTATGGCAAACAGCATAGAGAATATGCATACTGATGTTACCAAGTGATTAAAACAATGTACATGCACTCATGGAATATTCTATATGATTTGCGAGGAACACATACCTGACTTCTTCCTTTCTTCCACTTTATCATTTCCTGTCACACAATTGTCACTAGATGACTCTGAATCATTCCCAGTGTCCAGACATTTTGTACAGCCATGCAATGAACAAGTTACACACTGGCCAACATTGTAGTTACAATTTGTAACTTGGTTGCTTTCAAAACTACCATTACACATGCAAGTGTCACATGCTTGAAATCCAGTCTTGTTATCATTAAACAGTTGAGTGTCTCTGCACTTGTTACAGGGTGAACCCTCAGGTAAAGGCTCTTTACATCTGAAGCAGGATATGGTCCCATTGCTTAGAACTCTGCATGTTGCTGTTGAAATGTTTCTCAGGCACCAAGTGCAGTGAAGGCGTATTTTGTTGGCTGAGTCGACTGGAATTAGTGGAAAAATTATCTATTTTAACCCTTGAGGAATGATTAGAGGAAGCTGCATAATTATACATTGAATTTTATTAATAAGACAAATTATGTACACATTTTGATGGTCCTTTCTTGTGATCTATTGGAGGGCAGACATAAAAAAGACATCACCATTAACTCTGTAACTCCCAAGATCTGATTGTTAGATCTCCCTTCTGCTGCTACACATGCTCTTGTAAATTAGCTCTAAGAATTTGGTATAAGATCAAGGTAACATCTTCTACTCAGGGGCAGATCCAGGATTTTTTTGAGGACGGGGTGCACCACTAAAGAATGGTGTAACTGACTGGTGACCGGACGGAAACAAATTGTAATAGCAGAATACCACTTGTATTAGAAAGCCGTAGGTCATCTGGGGGGGGGGGGGGGGGGGTTGCACACCCCCTGCACCCTCCCCCTAGATCCACCCCTACTACTTGAAAGGTTTGAACATTCTCATCACCTGTTTGCTGGGTAAAGTATGGGGTATGGGTATTAAATGGGAGAAGTTAAATGTGAATCACATCTGGGAGTTAATGGGTTAACAATTTTTTTGCTCCTTTATTATATAAAACAAATACACCACTTTCATAAATGGCTGCCGGATTGATATTCTTTTGTTTCAATTCAAATTAGCCTCACTAGCCTCACTCGAGATAATGTATTCTTTTGAATTTTGAACTGGAGAACAAGGCCAGAAAGGCTAATTTAATCTTAAACAAAAGAATATTAGTCCAGCAGCCATTTATGAAAGTGTTCAATAGATTCCAAGTTACCATGGGTCTGTACATTAATAGATAACAAAAGATATCACAATGCAGGAGGAACATCAGTGACACATTCTACTGTGATCTGTTATTGAACAGATGCACAGCAACTAGGACTCTATTTTTTAAATACAATTTCTTCTGGAGATTCAGTCATTCATTTGGGCAAATCAGAGATAAACCTAAATAGAGGTAGCAGTCAAGAGGATTTGTAGCCTCCTACACAGACGTCCTTTGGGCTCATCATGCAATCTTCCTCCCCCATGAACGTCTGCTGAAATGAATGGGTTGTTTAATTAGACCAATCACGGCGCTCTTCCCAATCAGAGCAGTGAACTTTGAACCTTGATGAATTTTCTCTTGTTGACAGTGTTTCCTGGACATTTAGCCAAGTGATTCCACTGAGTATATCATAACTTTCGCTTGTTGTTCGATCATTTTCGGTGTTAGAAGAAGTAAAAGTGGTAGGGGATTGTTCAAATTTCAGTGATTTCGCTGCAGATCATTGCTGCACTTGTGAAGCTGTTGTAGGTTCGATCGGCATGGCGTGTCAATGTTCTCAATGTCCCTGTCCTTTTCAGCAGAATTTCGATGTAAGCGTTTCGTTCTATTTGCTACTTTCTTTAAGTCTTCCTTTACCTCATCCTGAAGGGATTGCAGATTTGTTTTACCTTTTCAAAACGAAGTAACCACTTGTAGCACTTACTGCAGACGAACGGGCTGTTGGACGAAAACACACTCAAATCTGTTTGCACAGTGCATTTAGTTAAGTGTGCATAATCCACTGAACTCTTACCAAACACTCTTATTCTCTCCTGTGGGATTAACAGAAAACTGCACAAAAGACAGTTCTTTCTGACAATTTTTTTCGGAGTTTCTGAGGCAAGGTTTTGAGATCTGTTTTCCATGAGTAATAAGAAATGCGAGAAAATTAAACCCCTCTTGGGGGTTGTTCTATCACAGCTTATGATTGGCTTTCTATTGAACAATAACCAAGCACCAATTGGCTCTTTGGTGATCTCCACGTACTCTCCATCTGATCTGTTTGAACAAAGGGAAAGGAATGTGCTCATTCCTTTCAGCAGAGTTCGTGGGGGAGGAAGATTGTGTGACAAGCCCAAAGAACATCTGGGTAGGAGGCTATTTGTGGTTTACCCATATTTCCTGTGCTCATATTGTATTTTCAATAATTTTCCTCTTTTACAATGTACCTTCTGCTTCCTAATATCAACTTAAGAAGAAAACTTCATCATACAGTTTAGGTAAACACTAAGGGAATGAAGGTGAATAACTGAATGAAAAAAAATACAAGAATTTGAACAACTGAATAAAACAAAGGATGACATTGTGTGGTTATCTGAATGGTTCTAAGGACAACTAGAGAGTGTAATTGTTTACTTCAGAATGGTTATTGAAAATACTAATTAAAAAAATCAATGGTGCTTTCACTAATAAAATAAATTCAGCAAAGCTGTTGTGAAAAAAAACCTCCCAAAAAGTTGTGTTGTTGACCATAACAGGTGACAACCTTTTACTGCTAAACAGTGTGTATACTGCAGTACTGTAACGTTAAGGATAAATCAGCTTGTACAGATATAATCTCGAGGATTTCAAAACTATAATATAGACAATATGGTTCCAGAACTTTAAGAAAAACATGTATAACAAAGCAGCAAGGTTCAGAGCAACGATTGCGCACTCATCTTTAAGACCCCACCACATATTTCACCAGGAATTACCCACTAATCTAATCATAAAACTAGACGAAATGGTAAAATGATCATTGAGTGTTACCAAAAGAACCCTAGAAAACTTGGAGTCAGATAATCAAATGATAAATCAAAGCAATATGATAATTAAGCTTATAGTTACAAGCGATTTTGTTTGTTAAAATGTTTCAACTTTTCGATCAGTCTTGACTGCATCGAATATTAGTTTTTCATACGAAGGAATTCTTTAATTTGCCACCAAAATTGCAAGATAACATTCACTGGATGCATGGAAGAAAGCAAGGTTATTAATTAGGTTTGGCTAATACAAATATTGAACAAGCACGTGAAATCTGGTGAAGTAATATTACTGGACGCAGCTACCAAAATAATTAATGCTCGCGTGGAAATTTGCTGAAAACATCTTCAAAACATACATAGTGAACTACAAACGATTTACAAAGTACAGAGATTGAAGGGAAAGAAAGAAGAACTCTACATACCTCGCGGGCCTCCTTCGTGAGCTCTTATTAACGCCGAAAGAATTGTAAGAACTAGTAATCGAACGTCCACTTCCATAATAACGCCAGTGTTGTGTAACGAACGAGTGAATTTCGTGATGGCAACTTCGCCGACAAGTTAAGACTCTAGGAGGAGATAGCTGTGAAATTTTTAGCCACTCTTACCATAATATGAAGATATGCAACTAACGGAAAAGAATCACCGCATTCATGTGGCGGGATTTAGCATTTAGCGGAAGAAGCTTACATACCCTAATCACTTACAATGGTTTTCCCTGGTCCTCAAAAGAAATTTTTTTAGAAAGCTTTGCGGCCGCTCTCGCTCTGCCAACGCTGAGAAACTGGTGCGAGCAAGTTTTAATGACATCATGGCAATAGGGACTTTAAGCAGTCAGGACGCCAACGCCATGGAAAACGTCGATCAAAAAATGAGTTTCTACTTTTAGTTAGAATTTCGAAAATGGCTGGATGTGTTTACCGTCTCATAGGGCGCTAGACCTCAAACTCAACATAACGCATAAAAGTAGCGTTGAGTTCCAAATGTAAATTAAAATAACTTGCCGCCGCGGTTTAGCTTCACAGACGACGCAAATTTTAGTGATTTCACATTGTTGTTTAGCAAATGACGGCTAACAAATGGACAAAGTTTGAAAACGCCGTAAGTACTAAAAGTTGGAATCACCTGAAACCACCTGAAACCATCTGAAACCACCAATGAAACCACCTCAAACCATCTGAAACCCCCAAGGAAACCATCTGAAATTACCTGAAAATTACATGAAAGCTCCTAAAAAATTACGGGTAATATCGGAAAATAAGTGTTAACAATCGAGTTTATCCACAGGGAGCCCGCCTTACGGATGTCGTATATAATGCCAATACAGTACAGAATAGGAACCACAAACAGGGCTTTAGGCTTTTTTTTTTCTCAAAATCTCAACTATCTAGTCCATTTACAGAGGCAGTGGAAGTTAAAGCCACTATTCATCAGCTATATTCTGTCATTTGCAGTAAAATACCTTGCAAAAAATCCACATATAATTCACTTTTGCAAAAACAATCAGTTAAAGTCTAGGTCACGCTATAAATTCGTCTCTCACAGACCGCAGACCGCACACCTCACACCTCGAATACCCACGCCTCGAAAAACGTGTACACAGTGTGTAATTACCAGATTTATCTCTCTTCCCTTTGTTATCGAACGAGATCACGGAATGTGTAAGCGAAACTGCTATGTAAACATTGGAGTGGAATTCTTATTGAAAATATCGCATTTACGACCCTCCACTGTGGAGCCGTACCAGTCTTGCAGAGGTTATGTGTGTGCCTTTTGAGTCAGTCGACATTTTCGCAATCAGTTTTCCTTTGTGTATACAATGTGTAATTACCAGATTTATCTATCTTTCTTTTGTCATTGATGTTATCAGACGAGATCTCGGAATTTCTGTTTTAACGTTAAAGTATTTCTATTATATGAAATCATTTTTGGTACAATCGTACAAAGCAACTCAGGTGTCTCGTTAACACAGACCTCGAAAACGCAGAACGCAGACCGCAGACCGCACAGCTCGAAAAGCGCGCACACAGTGTGTAATTACAAGATTTATCTCTCTTCCCTTTGTTATCAAACGAGATCTCGGAATGCGTCGCGAAACTGAAACTAATTTCATTGCCAGTGACAGTGAGATAACAGATAAAAAAAAAAAACGTAAAGTAGAGCAATACAGAAGCTTTGCGTCATGCTGAAAATTAAGATACCGATTTGCGATAATGTTTATACAGTGCTGCAAGACATTATATCATTTAAAACGTTCAAATTTTTATTAAAACAGCCGAGCCTTTCATAGCTGTTACACAAGATGAAATTGTGAATGGTTTGGACTACCTTTGTTGGGATTCTCATTGTTTGGGCTTCCTGTCTCCCTCTTTAGTAAGCGACTATCTCCCATAAGCGACCACTTTCTCCTGACCCGAGGTGGTCGCTCACTAGAGAGTTAACTGTATTTATAAGTTTGAACTATGTCCGTTTTAGTTTGTTAAGTTCGATGACGTTTTAGATTATTTCGAGTTGTTTCGTCGATTTCAGATGGATTCACGTGTTTAGATGGCTTCTTAGGTGGTTTCAGGTGGTTTCCTTTCTGGTTTTAGATGGTTTCAGATGGTTTCAGGTGATTCCAACTTTTAGTACCTACGTTGAAAACGCACGTGTTGGGCTATTGTTCTGCCAATTAGATGTATTGTTTTTCCACGTTCTCGTTGCCGTAGCCGTCGTGGTTTGCTTTAAGTCCCTAATTTTACTTTGCACAGGCTCCCCTACAAACAGTCGCAGTACAGTGTTCACATCGCATTTAACTGTTCGAGCAATAAACGTAATAAAAAGTTGTATCAAGAAGTCATCGCGCTCCAATACTTAATTGATTCTGCGGAGTAGGCGGGCGGCGCAAGCTTGATGACACAATAAATCATGACCTTTCTATTTCTGGGTCACACACGTGAAAAACAGTAATTCCTTTCTCTTAATGTTGATTTTCTATCTATTTGCAAGGTAAAGTTAGATAGATGAAAATGGGGTGTACTATTTCTCAAGTTAGTCGAAGTGGTCCTGGAAGGAGAAGTCCCGGGGATTCCCGAGGGTCACAGTGCCACGTTTTGCTGAAACTTACTTCTTCAAGACTTCTGGGGAAAGAAGGGTTAAGAAAAGAGCGTGGATTTGTAGTGAGACATATTTGCCTCGTAAAATTGTCATTAAGTTACATGCGTGGGAAGCAGATACGGATACATATTAGTATTACAGTTCAACAAAATATTCTGAATTCCGGTTGCCCACAACTATTTTTCTGCGTTCAAGATTACAACTGAATAGATGGTGTTGCGCACGAAGTTTTAATAAGGTGAAAAAAAAAAAAAAACGCACATGAAAGTAGACAACCTTTTTGTAAGTAAGGGCGAAGTAAACTGCGCTTAGTTCTGGAAAAGACACGTTTCATTTCAGTTCAGAGTTATTTCGTTATCAAACCGCACGTGTTGCCAGTTGTTGATGTATATGCATCGATATTGCAACAGAAAGAAAAAATAAATTACTGTTTTTTCAATTACAAGAACAAGAAAACGTTCGAATTTCAAACCTTTTATCTCCGTCTCAATAACTTACTTCATTACTCCTTCGATTCGTCTGTTAGCTTTTAATAGATTCACGTTTTGAGAAAATCATAATTTGTCTGCAATTCCCTTTCCGCACTGACTGAACCAGGATAGGTTGATTGTTGGCAAATTTGAATTGCTTAACATGGTATCACGATTTAAACAGTAATATACTAAAAACCGCACCAATATCTTAAGTGCCATGTCACGTTCTCATTTTTGTGTTTTGAACATGAAATCTTGTCATTATCCCCTTTAGGAAAAAGCTTAAAACTGGTGTTTAAATAATCCTTTTTATGATCAGTATGCAAGTTTTCCTCCATGTTTCTGTTAATTTCTTAATTTATAGATTTAGCCAAGCCTAAATGCGGAGCTCCCGCCCAAGTTCGTAATATTAATAACATAAAAGATGTGCATTTGGCAAGACTCGCCTGAGACACCCCTCCCTTCGTTTTGATAGTCTCCCCTACCCTACCTGTGCAATCTGAAGGCACGTACGTACGTACGTTCGGTCAGTCACGTGACAACCAAACGAAAAGTGGTTGACCATATTCCATGGGTATGGGGCTCTGCCCTACGCTATAATACTTACATGGACAATTTGTCTAACAATCAAGACCTTGTTAAGTTCGCGACGATCATTTTCTTTATTGTCATAACCTTAAAGTTTGATTTAGGGTGATACTGTTGAAAGAAATTAGATGCTTGTCGCTCTTATAAGTTAACAGGTTAACTTATAAGAGCGACAAAATCGCTAGGTTTTGCATTTTTACTTCCGATTGGAAGCCAAGTAACAGAGCAGAATTAAAACAAAACCGATTGCGGCTCTTTTGCAAGTTTTCCGTTTAGAGGACACTTACGTGTATTGTCATTCAATTTTGATTCGTTGGCCGTGTTCGTTCGTTCGGTCGTTCTCTGATTCATTCACACATGTTCGTTTGTGCTCACAACATTATGTGGAAAACCAACCAAACTCGCCAACCCCTCTGGTACGTATCACCCCAAGGTTCGCTAAGCATCACGCCAAGCGGCGTTGGGTATAAATCTCACAATACGCTACTTAAAAAAATTTAGCCACTCACCCAAAACTAGAGCTAGGAGTTAAACAAACTGCAAAGTAATGCTTATCAAGGGTTAGAATCACCATATGGTTGGTTAAGTCCACCTAGTATACAATTTGTCGCAGCCTAAAACAACTGATAATTCATATTTAGAAAACAAACTTATAAAAATGTGATTTGAATCCATACGTAAAAAATTAGGAATATCAGATAATCCACCGCAAAGCGCTGCCTCACCACCTCGATGTAAGTTTACGTTTAGCATTCCGCAACAAGGCATCTTGCTCAACCGTACAGCGGTTGTACTAAGTTTCAGCGATTTCCATCGAATCTTCAATTTGGTATAATTACATCAATAGACAGTGGACAGAGCTGAATCATTTCTGCAACTTATTCTGCAGTAAACCAACCACATATCCAGCTTTGTTTAAGCCTATTTTTGTGTTTATCATCTCGGCCAGATATGTTATTTATTGAATTAGATTATCACCATGGGATTTGATGGCACAACAAGCAAGGTAGAAACCCTAATGAAGGGATCTCCTCTTCTGTCATAGTTTCTCATATGTCACGCCATGTTGTACACCTTCCCCGATTTTCTCTTTACCGTGCTTGCTCCGATGTTTCCTTTTCTTTTCGCCTTCGTCATCTCGACTTCTCCTCCTTTCCTTTCCTTCGTCGCTTTCTCGATGCCGTGGTTTTCTCCTCTCTTTATCTTTCTCCTTTCTTTCGCTGTCTTCTCCTTCTTCGCCTTTATCCTTGTGCTTTCGTTTGTGTTTACTTTTAGATTTCTCGCCACTCTGAACACAGAAAACAAATACCATGCTGTGACTCTACTTAACGATTAGATTCAATGTTGTCGTGCGTCTATTCAGGAATAGGTAACAGATGACAACAAAACGTGATAAGAACAACAAAGTGGCACACACAACATAGCTGAGTTTGTAACTGATGTTCTTCCCATTTGAAATCGTCTGTGATCAGTGTACAGACCCACGGCAACAGGGAATCTACTTTTTTTATATATATATATATAATAGTTAAGAAAGAGAGACTACTCGTAGTTCAGCCAACCGGAAAATACTTTTTTAAATATTTTTTTGCTATCCATTTATTTACTTATTTATTAGTCATTTAAGTCGCCATCCTATAGTTCCAAAGAGCCTGTTCACAGGCGCCGAATAAGGGGGGGCCTTAGAGAGAGACAGTCCTTTGCAGCATAGGTGCCGGCACCGAGGCACGAGCGATGAACCCCGCGTTAGGTCAGACGGGGGTCTGGCACGAAAATAGAGACTACCACAACGCGATCAATTAAAAGACACACGTCGTGATATTGGATGCCTAGTAGCCACAAGAAATCCCTTTACACCCTAACGTTGGTATTGATATTCTCCACACTGACCTCTTTATATTTCCTGTGGGACGGAAGGGGAGAATTTGTTTGACAATCATGAGCTTCTAAATTGGTTATCAATTCCCTTATTCATGACCCTTACAGTTGATTAAAGAGTAATATTGTAAGTGGAAATTAGAAGCCAGTCATTCTTCAAGGTTAGATTATAGGGTTAAGAAGCAAAAATGCTTAAGGTAGAGTGCATCAACAGATCCTCGAAGATACGCACATACCTTGTTCTCTTTCTTTTTACGGCTTTTACTTTCTTCATCTAATCGCGGATGGGAAAGAGAGAAATGACAGTTGTTAGCTTAGAGTAGAAATCATACTATGATAGAGCTTCGTAAATATTCCTCAACTTCTTTCTACATGATGACTCCCGGTTCAGACCACGTTCTCATTTCCAAACAGAACCATGAGGGGGGGGGGGGGTGGGGGGAAACGGGGGGAAGGGAAAAGGGGGAAGGCGGGGAATCAGTGCTCATCATTTCACACCAATTGTTCGAAAGTTTCTTCACTTACATGTATCTCCATTGTCTTCTCCATCGAGGCCCATGTCTATTAAAGAATTGGATGCTACAAACAAAACAAAACAAAACAAAACAAAACAAAAATTCAAAAGTTTAAAAGTGGTCTGGGAAAGAGGCGACCTGACTGCTCTCACAGCGCCTCTCTCTCTCTCCACCCCAGAGTGTAAATGGGTGACGGCGAATGTTCAGAGAAGCCTGATAAAATATTTGGGGGGGGGGGAGCCTTTCGATGAACTGCATCCCATCTAGGGTGGGGGGGGGTTTAGTAATACTCTTAG
The DNA here is from genome assembly GCF_964205215.1 of Stylophora pistillata. Taxonomy (NCBI): domain Eukaryota; kingdom Metazoa; phylum Cnidaria; class Anthozoa; order Scleractinia; family Pocilloporidae; genus Stylophora; species Stylophora pistillata. The sequence continues at coordinate 4,130,342 of NC_142522.1, read as the reverse complement.
TTGCTTCATGCTAAAGAAACTAGGATAGGCTTAAGCTATATGGCCCACTCGGCTTGATTATAGAGGCTCCCTTCCTTTTTACGCGAGGAAAATGTTTTGTTTACAAGGTTGTCCCAAGCCTCAGTCGAATGCAGTACAGGGTAGGAAAAGAGAAAAGAATACAGCAGCTTACCATTTTTTGGTACTCTGGTTTGTTGTTTCATTTGTGAAGCCATGAACTGCTCCCAATCATCTGCAGGTATGACAGGGGTATCGCTTTTTCTAAGGAAAAGGAATTGAAGACAATTATCCAATAAGGTACGAATTGTAAGACAAATTCACTTGTTAACCACATTTATCAGCAATCAAACGTATCGCGTTCAGTGCAAGCGTCTTATTCGGACGAGTTGGTGTTACAAGCTCGCTATATTTTATCCGTCCGGCCATGTTTGATTCAGAGTAAGAGTGGACGGTGGAGGGAGGGGCCGGGAAAGACGAGACTCCACCCCCTCCCCTATCTTTCCTTTTGATCGTCGCCCTCCTCCGCCTTGGTACAAGTCTCTTTCTCTCCCCACTCCCCAGCCTTCCGCTGCTGTAAAAATCAAAGTTGGCAACTATGCTTTCTACCAAGAAAATACCGATCACTTGTTGGCCAAAATCACTCTGCAAGCTATTAAAGTCACAGACCTTACAGTGTTGTCGTTTTCAGCACGGAACGGAATCTTAGGAACAAAAAAAAAAAAATACATGGACAAAAGAAAACATTAAATTTTCAATCATACAAATAACGAAGCAGCAAGAAAATCAATAAAGTTTTTGAGGCAATACAATCTCACGATAGGGTGAGTAAAATCACCTCTACATATCGCTTCGTCACAAGAAATTTGAGATTTTCGTTCGAGTACAGCTTGTGAGCAGGTGAGCGTGCACTAGTGTATTAAAGGGGAGTAAGAGGCAGTCGCTAGGGCGTAACAAGATTTTTACATGGGAGGGGGGCAGGGGCGTAACTAGATTTTTACATGGGAGGGGGGCAGGGGCGTAACTAAATTTTTACAAGGGAGGGGGAGAGGGATCACACGTATGAGCCAATGTAAAATTGCCAGGAAAAAAGCAGCAGCCGTTTCCCTATTTCACAAGAATATTTCTCGTTTGTGGAAGTACATATACATAACAAAATAATAATAAAAATAAAATAAATAAAAATAACAAGGGTGAGGGGTAAGGAAACGAGTCTCTAATTTTTCTCATAATTAGAGGGACTAAACTCCAAATCATTCTAGTCTTATCAGTCGGGAAAAGTAGCTCTCAAATTTCCGAAAGACCAAAAGAACAAGTTGGTAAGTTACTGAAGAAACTGCGGTGCTCTGTCTGTGGGGATTATCACAAGATAGTTTTTTCGGCTGAGTTAATAATGTAAACTGACCAGCTTTTGAAACTCTTTACATAGGACAATTTCCCTTGTCGACTCAATTTAAAAAAACAAATTATCGGTTTAAAACCCAAACATGCTTTTTGTAATGAAAACTACCTTTGGATCTGAATCAGGCGAGTTTAGCCAGTCATCGACGTCCTCTGTTGCAAAACCAAGACCATCTACGACCGGTTCTTCCGTCAACAAAGACTTGTCTGGCATTTCAAGGCCTAACGTTAAGGACCTACTTTCCCTTTTTTGTTTTTCTTTGGTCCTCTGTTCTTCATTTTCTTTCGTCACTCTATCGTTTCTCTTTTCCACCTCAACTGTCTCCACTTCGTCTTTTTCGTCTTCCTCGCTTGAAGTCAACTCAACAGACAAGACTGTGTTCGATTTCTTTGCTGTTGTAAAAGGATCATCATCGAGCTCTTCATCGACGTGATTCGTAATAACAGCTGGGATATTTTCATCGTCAGAGTCCAAGTCCTCGGCGAATCCTGCCACCATTGGGTTTCGTTCTTCATTGTCACTAACGAGAAATGAACAAACGAGATCTTAAAGGAGCACTCTTATGAAACCGCCCTATAAGGGGTGAAGAAGGAAATAACTAAAAACGTGGAATACTATCGTCATTTCATTACATACAAATGATATTTTTTTCTTTAACGACTTTCGCTTTGCAGTGTGACAAATATGACATGCCTTATTTACTTTTAAACCGTCTTTTTTTGTTTTGTTTTCGTTTCAAACCAAGCGAAAAACGTAATATTAAGAAGATGAAAGAAAAGAAAAGAAAAGAAGAAAGGAAAAAATGACCAAAAAAATTGAAGGAAAGGAAAAAAAAAGAAAACCAGAGGTAGTGGCTGAATTAGTTACTTTTGTAACTTCATTCTTCAGAAATGAAAAAAGTTATAAGTGCTTGCGGAAAATTCAACTCCAGTACATTTACCTCAATAAGAGTAGTCGACAAGTATTCAATGCGACGGAGGAACGAACTATTTTTTCCTTGATTTATTGAAGCCCCAAATCCAATCTTACCTTTCACTATTGTCGCTCTCTTTCTGTTCCACTTCCACAGGTTTCGGTGGCAATTTCTTAGCTGCAGGTTTATTTATGCGCTTTTTACCTTTTGATCCTCCGTCGTCATCTAAAAACCCTGCATCTAATTCATCCTCTGGTATAAACTCGTCGATGTTGGTTGAGGAATGTGCCAAGCCATTCTGAGACAGGGCTGCTGAAGATAACGAACAGTTTAGGCTGGGAAGGGAATAAACAAAGGGGAAAGACTACTTAGAGCTGTCTGAGGACGTTACTATGGTCGCTTACCTTCTTTAACAGGTTCTTGGGTTGTTGCTGATAGGATTTTCCGTGACGTCTTCTCGTTAGGGAGGCTTCCATTAGAAGTGGTACTGCCATTAGGATTCTTTCCTGTGAACATTATAAAGGAGGAAAAGGTTGATGACTCATCAAGAACACTTCGATTGGGGGTCGTAAAACCATACTTAAACCAAACCAATCACAGTATCGCATCGAAACTATGGAAAATATTAAAAAAAGGATAAATGAGAACTGAAGCAAACTTCTTTTAAGCGCGGGGAAGCGCAGGTGAACAAGCCACCCGCGTTTTCCCGCGGTTTTTCGCGGGTTCATTAGTATCATTACGTTCTGATTGGTTGAGAGAAAGGAGATAGTTTTCTTGACCAATCACAGCGCGAGTTCAGGGCACAGCAAAAGCTATTCTTGATTATTCCTCAAAATACATTGAAAATTTTTCTATCATTTTAACGTAAGAACCTGTTCTGTCAGCCTCTGAAAGAGAACCAGGTGCGACAGTCTGTTTGCCATCACCTTCTGCAGCAGCAGCCGCGGCGGCAGCAGCAGCAGCAGCAGCTTTCTTGGCTTCTTGATCTTTTTTTCTTCGGTTCAGCATACTAACAAATCTATTAATAAAATCAAGACGTTAATTTAACCTCTTCTTAACAGGCCACTAGTGACTAGTCCCTTTTGCAGCCATGGTTTGGTCTCGTCGCAATACGCGTTCTGTGACCGTTTCGCCTAGAGCGAGAGCGTTGCGTAAGGGAGCGAGAGAAAACGTGTTTTATTTTTGTGAGCGATCGAGAGAGCGTGTTGTGTTTGAGATAGTGTGTTGCCTGAGGGAGTAAGAGAATGCGTGTTGCGTTTAAGAGAGAGTGTGTTGCGTGAGCGATCGATAAAGAGCGTATTGTGTTTGACAAAGAGTGTGCTGATTGGGAAAGGTAAGAGAAGGTGTTGTGTTTGAGGTAGAGAGCATTGCGTGAGGGGGGCGAGAGAATGCGTGTTTTATTTTAGACAGTGTGTTGCGTGAGCGATCGATAAAGAGCGTATTGTGTTTGACAAAGAGTGTGCTGATTGGGAAAGGTAAGAGAAGGTGTTGTGTTTGAGGTAGAGAGCATTGCGTGAGGGGGGCGAGAGAATGCGTGTTTTATTTTAGATAGAGTGTGTTGCGTGAGCGATCGATAAAGAGCGTATTGTGTCTGACAAAGAGTGCGTTGATTTGGGAAGGTAAGAGAGGGTGTTGTGTTTTAGGTGGAGAGCGTAGCGTGAGGGGGGGCGAGAGAATGTGTGTTGTGTTTGAGATAGGGTGTGTTGCGTGAGCGATCGGGAAGGAGCGTGTTGTGTTCGAGATATAGAATGTGTTTGGCGAGGGAGCGAGAGAGTACGCGATGTATAATCATCAGTTGGGGAATCTGCTGTGAGATCAAAAAATTGTGAGAAGAGACTATTTTTTCTGCTAGATGAAAGCGTCGAGTTGTTTTTAACGACAAGCTGACAAGAAGCAAATTCTTAACTAGCAACTCACTTGTCGTAATCCTGCTCCTCGGACTCCTTATGAATCTGCAATTCTTCAAGAGTTGACTGCGACGAAATTAACATTACAGAGTGTTTCATGCAATAGTTCTAACAAAGTCATGCCGATCATCTGTTTGCTGTTTCCATTTTAAAGTTTTATCTGTCTTTCTGAAGATAAGTGTGAGAAATTTGGTTTATGAGAGCTTTTCGATTGAGAAACCCAAAGTAATCATAACAACCAATCAGAAGAAAGGAAAATACCTTTAAGAGCCAATGAGAACTCTAAGTAAAACCGACCAAACTGCCTAAAGCGCGGGAAAACCACCAAACTGCCTAAATCGCGTAAAACACGCGGGCGACAAAGTCGTGATGGTTTTCGTTTTGTGTTTGATTGGTTGAGAGAGAGGCGCGATTTTTCTGGACCAATCACAGAGCAAAGTAAAGCAAAACCAAAACAGTCCCGGATTGCTTTCGATAATCAATTGAAAATTGCTCTCTAAGGAACACAATTATCATTGTGTAAACATAGATGTCTATTATCGTTATAAATTGCTACATCGTGGGAAGATCGAACTCAAAGATTGAGGAGGCATTAACTTATCTTACTTTGCACAAAATCTTAGTTCTTTCTCAATCTACATGCAACTGGATAAGCTACCATTCAACAAACAAACAAACGAAAAAAACTGATACATTCAAACAAAACGTTAACAATAAACACCCTCTAGTACCTCAGTGTCTTCTGCATTGACTTGCAGCTGTTTCATAAGAGTTTCTCTCTGTTAAAACACATAGAAGAGATTAAAGCAACAAAAAACAAAGGCAAAAAAAGAAGCAGTGGATTAGGGCGTTCAGGTGGTCGTATTAAGCAAAAGGTTACAATGCAAGGCAAAACTCGATACCAATCCCACGCGTTCAGTTCGTAAAACGAGGCGCGAAAGTAAATGATGCCACAGCAACATTTTTTTTGCCCTGCCGTTACAATCCCGCCGTTAATTATTTCGCTTTCTTTTAAAAAACAACGCTCGGAACACCCCAGTTAGAATTGCAATGAATACTAACCTGTAACAATAAGAAAGGTAAATTAAGAAACTTATGAATGTATTTCAGCCCAAAGCCGTTCCTCATGGAGGTCTCAGCATAGTGCACAGGAGGGCACCTGTCGGGTCTGATTCAAAATTCAACCTCGTCACAAAAGAGTACAAATAAAGGAAGACACACAAACAAACCATAAATCTACAGAGTATGACCAATGTAGATTCTTACGAGAATCAAAGCTCAACCAAATTCAACTGTTCATACATGATTTTTAAGACAAAACTTCAACTTGAACACTCCTGAAATGCTGAAACAAGTTTTGCTGGTTGCAACCACACTATTATGCATTTTGTTAGTGCCAGGCACGTGCTGGGTGTTGGTCAGTTGAAATAATAAAGAAAGTGTTAGAGCAAAAATGCCTGTTATCTGCACTAGTTGAGAGCCGAGAACAAACTAGGTGACAAGAGATTGAAACTTCACATTGGTATAATTGGTGATTTTCTTTTAATGCAAAAAGTTACTAGTTAACATCATTAACTTTACAGTTTTCACATGTAGCAGAGAAGGGTTTATGAGGTCTGGCCAGAGCAAAGGAGTAAGTTTTGAATTGGTCTGGGGAAAACTTATTTTGATTAGCTACATGTTATTTTTTAACATATCCTGAAAATAGTGCAACACAGGTACATGTATTTTCGTTCACACTAAGTTAATAGATTAAGTACATTTTTCATTGTAATATGGATATTAATAAATAAGCTATTTTCAAAACATTAAAATTCCAACATGGCCCAAGGCTTAGAGGGGACTAAAACAAAATAATTATATGAATTGTTCATCCTTCAACCTCGATGTGATATATTTTATTTTAATCTCACCAAGCCTTGGAACCAAGTTTGAATTTTCATATATCGAAAATGATCTATTGACTTGACTTGCCTCTCCATATGTTCGATGAATGCTATGACTTCTTCTGCAGGGACTAACCTGTGTTCTTCCATGTCCCTGTGATTGGCCTGGAAAATGCATTAAATAAAAAGACTACAATTCACTACTCGACTTGCACTATAATTTTTTTTCCTCAACAATTTCACATTGACAATTTCTCAAGGCTTATTAGCAGTGGCTGTTTTGTTCAATGCTAATCACTACTTAATTGTTTGCACTGTTTGCTAGTCATGAAGACTAACATAATAAATTCCCACCATTAAAAGCTCACAAAGTTTTTTCAGTTAAAAGATGTCTTGAACTATTATGATCATCAAAATTTGGTAGCATGGACAACAGTTGCAAAGAGGGAAGTTAATACACCTTTAAAAATTTGAGCTACAAGTATAGTCACATCTTTTAAAAAGACTGTCAAACTGTCACATACGCCATGTTTTAATGACCATTTTTTCAAACATCACTTATTATTAATGACTTTGGTGATTACCAAAAAAATCATTTGGGATTCAAAATAGTTTGACATAGAGAAAGCTTGCAAAAACAGTTATGATCTGAGACTTACCAGAACAAGGACAGGAATATGGGCTGGAACTTTTGGAAGTTCTCTCTCCACATATTTAAAAGTCCTAAAGTTGCAAGAAAACACGGATCAGTGGCATTATAACTGCCAATTTGGCCTTAGTTTATAAGAATCAGAGTAACTGCTAACCATGGTTTGGTGATATCCATAACCATCAGAACACCATTAGCTCCTTTGAATACATCAACAAACTCTGCATCTAAAACTGTGCTGTCTTTCTCGGCCTGAAAATTTGACCATTGCATTAATTAAATAGAAACCAAACCCAGATAACATTACATGAAAATCATGCTTTATAAGGCGAAGAACTCACTTTCACCAGTTGTTCAAATACCAGAGTTTTGTATATCACAGAAAGTTTTAAAGCCAAATACAGCATTAGAGAATAATATTAGCATTTCAACATGTAGAGGAAATAATTATTCTGAATTCAAGGTTTTTTTGGCCATTAGAAGCTCCTGTTTCCAGTCATTTGTTTTCATTTCCCCAATAACTTGAACTACTAATAACTTGAACTGAGTTATCGAGATACAACTTACTGTCCGTAGTATATTTAAATAATCAGCAATTAGATGTACTAGTAATTACAATAATTCATTACAAAGTTCTGATCAATTAAATATGTGGAGTGAATTCAAGTCTTAAAAACATGTTTTTCAATATTAATAAATAAAAGTGTAAAAGAAACCAGTGTGAGCTACAACTGTAAAATGTGCTTAACAAAGATGATGCTTCAAAGGAAGAACCTAATTAAAAGTAGATGATAGAATGCTTATGAAGCTAGATTGCCAACCAAAACATAGGAAGTGAAACCACAATGCAGAAAAATGAAAAGATAATGAAAGGAAATATGAAATGACCACAAAAGAGATCTGTTCCTGAGAGGCTCAGTAAATGCAAAAGTGGAATTAACCGGGTGACAACACTGTTTAATGTTTTTTATTTTCCATGGATATAAAGTGGAAGAAAGCTAATCAAAGATTTCTTAAAAAAGAAATCACAACCATAATTAGACCTCAAAAGTTTCCTCATCAATTGCCAAAAGAAAACTACCACCAATGGAGCGCTACAATCAAGAGAGTAAGAGAAGAAATCAAACTTTTAGCAGAATCCTCTATGATCTTCTAAAGTGTACAGACAGTATAAATACAAATTTTACTTTCTGCACACACAGTAAGCTGACAATTACTGATTGAATCAACACTCTTCTGAGAATAGTTGAAGTAAAAATGAATAGTTCCCTTCAATTTTTTAATGCAAAAACCCACCTTCCCTTGCAATCCTTTACCAATCTTTACCCTTTCTCTTCAATCTAAAGGTCAGGATGCCAAAAATTTTCCCTGAACAACAGTTTTAAATAGATTTTTACCAGTTGATTTTTTTCAACAGGATTTTTGACAGGAAGAAGATTATATGGGCCAAAAACACCCTCAAGTAACAGCCAGCTAAATGTGTATATCAATAGACTTATTTCCTAAATTTGTTTTTTCCAAACAGAGTGCAAATATGAAACAAAATTTTAGAAGAAGGCAACATCTTGGGAAAGAATGGAAATCGTTTTGTTAACAGGAATCAGTACCTGTAAACAAAGTGTTTTGTTTGGAACAAGTAAAAGAAAAGTTAAATGATTAATAAAATTATGTGTTTATCACCTCATCCTTGGTATCATTCTCTAACTTGAGACTGCTGGACTGAGATCTTTTTCTCTTCCCTTTAAAATTAGAGCAAAGGTAAAACATGAAATATCCCAAATAAAACAAACAACTTGCAAACTTGCAAAAATTAACCAAAAGCTACTAATCACTTGTAATATAAACCACCATAACTATAGGCCACACAAGTGAATAATGCTTTTTGCACACATTGACTGGCTAGCTTGGAAGTGAATAGTAAGTTTTATTATCCAACTACACTCCATTGAGTACAAATAACACCCAAGGTGAGTACAAATATCGCACAGCATTTGTACTCCAGAGAACCAGTTAGACAGGTTCTCTCGCATCGGACAAGCAACAGATTGTATTAAAGTTACAAAAAATAAATGGGAGACAATTCAAATTATTGTTGTGATGACAAAGAGTGGGAATGGCCAGCCAATATTGATCCAAGTTTATTAGACAAATCAAATGAAGAAAAGCAGTTAGATGACGATAAAATTTCATCATTTATTGAAGAAAATAGAAACAGCAACACCACAACACTTCTGTCATGCACCCCCCATAAATAAATAACTATTTGGTGTGTTGGATAATTAATAACGTATTAGATGTTTTGGTGTGTCATATTGCTGAGTATTTATACTCCTTATTTGTATTTTGACGAGCCTGTAGGGCTCGTCAAAATAAGGTACAACTTGTAAAAATACTCAGTGATACTACACAACATAATGTCTACTAAATAAAGACATATTTATTCACCTTCCAGCAGCCAAAGAGACAAACTTGCAAACTAAGAGTTTAATTTCCAAGCATTTTTTTGGTATACTGAAAGGAAAAATCTCATTTTCTGGGTATCTATGTGGTATATAAAAAAACAATTATTCACCTTGAGGTCATGGAAAGTGGTGGATATCTGCCTCGCCGTTTTGCAGCTCGGTAAACATCCACCTTCATTCACCTCCATTCCAGTGAATAATTGTTAATTATTGAATTCCGCTTTACAAGGAAGAATGTAGCAACAACAGTATTACCTTGATATAGCAATCAATTCTTCCATCTAATTTACAAGGATATGTATCATGGTCAGTAAGGAAAATTATTAACTGGGTCTCAGGAATGAAAGAATCAAAGTTGCAATTACCTTTGTCTACAACATCCCAGACTTCCACCTTCACAATATCATCAGTGGCTGGAGACATCAATTTGGAAAACAAATTATCAGCAAATGTACAATTCTATAGTAACCAGTGTCATATAAAACAGACACAGAACAAAAATTATTTCTGACAACAAATCATTATGATGTATACATATTCAAAGTACGTAAAGAAACTGAGAAGATACATTTAAACTTGAGACTTTGTTAAAAGAGTGAGAAAAACACTCTCACTAGTAATTCAATATGCAGTGGATCTGCACTGGTATTTTAATATTTCAGCTTACTTCTGTAATTCCAGTGTATGCTTGCAACCTTTGTGTCAAGAGAAATTAAAAGATATTATTCATATTATTATCTTGCATTAAAAATCAAACAACATGTCTAATGCAACTTTTTTTAAGTTATCTACCAGGTCTTCAATTACAGATCAGACTCCCCTGCATTCGCTAAGGTTGTTCTATTTCAAAATATAAAAAATATATTTGGGACTGTAGGTCTACAGAGTGTTCATGGGTCAAGTGATCACCCTTGTTCCTCTTATTTAACTGCACTTTATTCAATAATCAAGATCTAGTATATTTACCATACAATACTTGTAATGAGTTATTTTACTTTCTCTTAAGAGAGTAGATAAGATCGAGAAAAAGGAAGTTCCTTATAGTGCGGTAATGCTAGGTGATGCTATGTAATGCCATGTAACACAATACACCACAAAAGTACTGATTGGTTTAGAAACCTTACACCCACCATTTCAACCAATCAGATGAAGAACCAAAATCAACTGCAGCTCAGTCATGTTCCCGCAATGATAATCACCTTCATAATTCTGATTGGTTGTTTTGATTTCTTTTATTAGATTTGCATTGCAACATTTAATTTAAGTACTACAAGAAATACCTGAATTTCATTTGTTGGAATGTACTGTTCATTGAATGGTCTTCCTTGAAGTCTTTGAAACAAACAGGACTTTCCAGTATTTCTGTCTCCTTTTATCACTATTTTCACTATAAAAGAGAAAAAAAAATTTAGTATGGGCGCTACTCACAGAAAACTTTTAAAAACACAGTTTGCATTTCTGCATTCCTGGACATGGCATAATCAATCAGCACTGAGACAATTACACAATTGATTTGTTAACCCTTTCAGTCTACCATGATCTCTTTAGTTATTCTCCTAACTGTTTGCCATACAATCCTTGTGATGCTACTTTGGAGAATTTCGAGTTGGATCAACTAATAAACCCTTAGCTGATATTTAGCAATTATTCCAACAAGCGTGAGTGGAATAATTGTTTTATTAAAAAAAAACACCCCCACGATATTGGAAAAATCTTCTTGACTTTGTTTTTGTAAGAATAAACCGGATGTTACAATGTACAGATATTAGATTACGGTATAATGGCTCATATAACATCATGGCTTAGCCAATAAAAAGTCTTGAATTGCATTATCCAATGATCCAGTTTTTAATAATTTCCTTTATTCTCATCACTTGTCTGTTTGACATTGTATTGATGTTGTAAGGAGAAATTCTATCATGGTCACTCATGACAGTTAAAGGGTTAATAAAAGCTATGATTTTCTGTTATTTTCACAAATACAAATAATTATTACAATAGTCTGAAGTTTTAAACCCTGAGTGCAGCTGGCATCCAATTTCTCCAAACAATATCACTCCTGAATTAATCATTAAGGCCACGAGAATAAAGAAAATGTTCACCACCTAGAGACACTATTGATTGCTTAACAACTTCTTCCAGTCAGCACCTTAGGAAATGTATAGAAAATAGTTTGGAGACTATCCCTACTGATGTTAGGGTTTAAAGAGTTCTAAACATCAATAATTTTGATATTGGATAATGGTGACCAGTAAACAACAATGATACTATAATCTTTCATGATGATGATAATAAACTCTATCACATAAATAAGCAAAATGCGTCTCATGTGTTCTTTACTGCAGTTTAATAATGTTGTTGACCTTTTTCTCAGCTGTACCTGTGGCGTGAAAAATTCTAGCTGTGGAACAAATTAAGGCTTTAATTATCGCTGCGAAATTTGATTTTTTCCTATTGCTTTGGTAAAACATTGATCTAAAAAATTTATAATCTAACTGCTAATAGTGTATAGTGAAATTTTTGTATCGTTAATTTTGTTTCTTCTATACTGTTCAACAGTTTGTTTAGAAATATACGCATGTTTAGGCGAGTATCCTCTTGTTTTAGACACTGAATATTGTGATATTGAGACTGATTTTCGTCAATATGAATTCCTTTCAGTTTCTCCTTAGTCTGTTACTTTTGGTTTATTTGCTTCTACAATAACTATGATATTTAATTTTATGGGGGATTTTCACAGACACCATCTGGCCAAAGATCGAACACTCATTCTAATACAAATGATGAGGCAGGTAACATTAGCAGGTAAGGGGAATTGACACAGCCACCACATATCGAGGACACAATCATTATAATAGGCACTACGAGGAAAATAACATTGTAATCTAAATAACTTACTATTATACTGAACACCCCGAGCAAACTTTCGTTGTAACGCCTGGCCCATCGCCCGCACTCCCAATGGAGTGTCGAGTTTGGAATCTTCATTTCCCCCTTTTGCCCACTTCTTCAGCGCCCTGAACATTTTTAGATGGCGATGGTCGAGAGACCCTGTTATATTACAATCGCTTCACCGAGAACGATCATCCATGTTTTCTGAATGGAATACAATGGAACATAGCAAAAGTCATTGCCGTCAATTCGTGGCCAAGATGGTGGCTGGCTTGGTTACCTAGCCAAAACATTTGTGCATTTCACTAAGTATGCTGGGACATATGATTTTGTCACGCAGTCACACACCTCATCTCCAGAGGTGCCACCTCCATCGAACCCTCAACAAGGTGTTTTAGAAAACTAAGCCATGGATCGCGTTTTGGGAAGCCCATTGGTAAGTTCAATTTCATATTTCGCCGAAAAAAAAGGAAAAAGTCATTTGACTTTCCATTTCTGAAAGTGTAGTTTACGATCGATTTTCTGAATTGGTAGAGGTGGCCTGTTTAGCCTGATAATTTTTTCGGACGGAGAAAATGATCATGAGCTCGGAAATAAATCGAATATTTTCATCAACAACCAAAGATAGAAGCTTGCGATGCCTACCCTGCGAACCAACCCTTAAAAAGGCGTTTGGAGGCCGCATGGCGTTAGTAATTAGATACAGTAGCCTTAGCTTTTGTTGCAATTTGCAACTTATGATCCACATTTGAATTTCTGTGGCTCAGTGGCGGTGCAGTGGAGAGCAAAATCCGAAGTTATAGAATTAGATGCCTTCTTGGGACCTTCAATTTTCTCTTTGTCCCAAACTTGGGGCAAGACGGGAAGGAACATTCTTCTTCATTCTGATTCAAGCGACTGCGCGAAGTATTTCTTGAATACTGCAACTCGGAACCTCCACTGATGTTCAGAACTCTCGATACAATGAAATCAAACAAGGGATGCAATATTGCAAACTAACCCTTTGACCTCAAGAGTGACTGGCATCTAATTTCTTCTTTCAACATCATCGCCCTCGAATCACACGTAAGGTCAAAATCGTAAAGGAAATGATCACCGGCTAGAGAAGCTCTTGATTATGAAACAAATTCTCCTTGTCAGCACCTTGGGAAATGTATAGAGAGCAGTATGGGGAATATGCACACTGATTTAAGCGTGTAGAAGGATAAATAAAGCCAATCAATTACCGTGTCTGTGATCTGACGTTACACGACCTGAAACCCCTGAGCCGTCTACCTGTGCGTGCAGCCAAAAGCACCAACAAAGGAACTTCCACTGTACTCCTCTTTATCCTTTCTGCTTCATTTGCTTCAGCTTTGTCTTGAAATGTCAATTCAACTTTACCCGGACTCAAGAAATTTTCATTAATTCCAGTTGGAAGTCAGTCATCAGTTTCACATAGGTATCAAAGTAGTTTACCATTGGAATCCATCAGTGTCTAATCATTAGATAACAAGATGCGTTCATACAGGCCCCTTAAGGGTCATATTGGAATGAGATTTCAAAGAAGTCAGGTCACGGTTTGTGAAACAAACCACTGTGACAAACTTCTGTCTAATTTCCCATAACTTCTGTGCCTCAGAAGTTATGGGAAATTAATTCTGCTCTTGTGGGGTCAAGTGGGCCACTCCCTCCCCTGGAGCTAGTCCCAGATTCCTTGGGGTGAAGCTATTCAGAAGTAATGTTACCTTTGCATTTGGTGCTAATCATAAAGGGGGTAATTCTCTAAAGAAACTGTGATATTGCGTTGGTGGTGGTAGTGGTGGTGGTGAGGGGGGGGGGGTTTGCGGGTATAACAAGATAACCTGGTTTTGTCAACTGAGTTGACAAAGTTGACGTTTCGAGCGTTAGCTCTTAGTCAGAGCGAAAAGAGGAATTGGTTGCGATGGCAAATTTACATTATTAACTTAATCGATAAAACCAAATATGAAATTATGTAGTTCTTGGTAAATTACTCTTCAGCTTTCGTAAGTTTGACTTGAAGTTGGCTAGTGCCCACTGGCCTGATAGAGAGAGGCGCTGTAGGAGTAGAGTGCCTTGGCCAAGAGCAAAACATGATGACCTGGTCAAGTCTCAAACCAAAATCCCTTGACTCGCAGTCCAGCGCGCTAACAAACACACCCCCGCGTCTCCCAGCTGCTGAAGTTGACACAAAAGAAATCCCCGGATTGAATTGCAAACTCATATTGAAAACAAAACCTCATTAAAATTAACTTTCAACGCACTTTAAAACACGCCTACTACAAAACTAGTTTCGTACACAGACCTCTTCAGTTGTATGCGATGTTGCAAACTGAAGCGCATTTTTTGATTGCCAATATCGTCTTTCTTCGAGTGAGCGCCTCGGTGCTTTTTAAAATTTTGACTAAGAAGAGCGACTTTTATTTGACAGAGGGTGCTTAATCGAGGGGGGTGGGGTGAGGACGTCTATTAAATTAGCGTAGCAATCGGAAAAATATCAAAAGAACAAGAAAGAACAGATAACTCACATAAACGAACTCTGCAAGCACGTGGAAGGTAAGGAATGGGAATTGGGAGGAAGGGGAAGGAGGGAGGGGGAAAGGGGAGATTGGGATGGGGGGGGATTTTAACTTAAATACAGCACACACTTCAGCTCCCTTGCTGTACCCTAGCCGTTTATCGGCTGTGCGCTAATCACTATTGAATGTTCCTCCGATATGGGCCGCTAAGCTCGATCGTTTGCGATGGTCTTCTTGCCTTTATATCTAAATTTTTTTACAAACTCTTTTGTATATATTTTAGCTGTCATTGAAGAGTCTTGCCTTGCGTGCGTTGGCCACACCACTCAAAGAAAGCGGCCTGAGCTCTCTACACGCAGCTTGTATTGAGGGGGACATCGAGACTGTCCAGACCATTTTGGATTGCAGTCCAGACAAACTTTACAGTGCCATAGCTCTAAGCATCAAGGTTGCTCCAAATGCATCAAATTTCGGTGGCAAATCTATTTTGACAGCCTTGAGGCAGCTAGACTCTTCACAGCATAAACAGATAAGCGAACTTGTAGAAAATGTCACAAGGAGAGTCCAAGTTCAGTCTCTCCTCTCCTTAGCCGCTATGGAGGGACATTCTGGACATCTTCGATGGTTGCTAGATTTAGGTGAATATGTCAATTCTAGGTTGCCTGAGAGCAGCTGGATTGGAGACAATCCAAGTCCTCTAATGCTTGCAACCAGGTTCAACAAAGGAGAAGTTATAGCTTTTCTCATCAAGAATGGTGCCTTTCTTGAATTTCGAGATGGTGACGGTTTTACTCCTGTTCTTTATGCTGTAATGGGTGGTAATGTAAGAAATGTACAGCACTTAATAGAGTTTGGAGCTGATGTTTTCAAGACAGGCTTTGAGGATGAAACGGCGATGCATCTGGCGGCAACGAATGGTCACATAGAGGTAATAAAACTTCTGCTTGAGTATAATATTGACGTAAACGTCTGTGATCGGGAACTTAGAACTCCATTAATGTTGGCAGCAGGAGGGGGCCATTTAGAAGCCACTCGTTTACTGATTGACAATGGAGCAGATGTATATAGTTGGGACGAGCACAGTGGTAGCGCTCTAGATTATGCCGCTATAGGAGGCCACACGAATGTAGTGCAGTTTCTTCTCTCAAAAGGTGGCCCAAGGATGGCTGAAATGAGAAACAATGCTCTGACTCTGGCGTCTAGTCTCGAGTTAATTAGATTTCTTGTTGAAGACGGGGCCGACGTAAACGCAAGGCACCGTAGCGGTGATACACTTTTACATGATTCTGCCGCAAATGGTCATTGTGAGACAATCAATTACCTTTTAGATCACGGTGCAAACGTTAACGCAGAAATTGGGATGACTAAAGGTGATGCACCAATTTGGTCTGCTTTGACTTGCGGTCAAGCTGAGGCTGCAAGGATTTTAATCCAAAGAGGGTCCAATCCAGATTTTCTTGACCACTCCTACCTTTTTATAGCTGCTCGACAAGGCTTTGTAGATGTTTTGACCCTCCTTCTTGACCAGGGTTTGCCTGTGGATGCCCCCGACGTACACTGCAAAGAAACAGCTTTGTTTGCAGCTGCTAGGGAAGGTAACTTTGAAGCAGTCAAAGTTCTTTTGGACCGAGGTGCTGACGTAAATGGTCGTGTTTGTACCATGCACGATGATGATGGCACTCGCGACCACGAGGAAGAAGAAAACAAATATGATGACTATGGCAGCAACAGTGATTATGATTCTGACTCGTATTGCACGCCTGGTCATGCCATAACTCCCTTGTACTGCGCCTTAAAGACAGGAAATGGAGAAATTGCTAAGCTTCTGATAGACAGAGGAGCAGACACTTCCACTCCGGAGAGTGCGTCAAGCTCACTTGTATCATACGCTGCCAAGTACAATTTTAAAAACATTGTTGACATACTTGGCGGAATCAATCTCTCTGATGATAGTAATGTTTTTCGCGAGATCGAAGAAGACGAGACCTCACTGAAATCAAAAGCTCTTATTGGAGAAGTTGACTCGGTGCGTTCTATTCTAAAAGCGGGTATGGATGTTAATGTAAAGGACATCAATGGGGACACCGTCCTCGCTTGTGTTCTTGATAGTACAAACAATTCATCCCGCACCATGGAAATCATGAAAGTCCTTCTCGAGTTTGGAGCTGATGTTAATACCAAGAATGACAGATGGGAGACACCTCTTCTCTTAGCTGTTAGAACGAATTTAGAAAGCGTTGCTGAACTTCTTCTTGAACTAGGATGCGACGCGAAGGCTAGAGACTTGGACTCGTGTTCTCCTCTTCACCACGCTGCCCAAAATGACAACGGTAAACTGACAGAGATGTTACTTCAGTACGGTTCAGATGCTAGTTTGAAGACTGATCGAGACGAAATGACGCCTTTGCACATGGCCGTGAGGTCAAACAGCTACCACGCTGCATGCATCTTGTTAAAGCACGGTTCTGACTTGGAAGTCGCAAATTCATCAGGTCGAACGGTCCTAGCTGTAGCAGTAGAGAATGGTTGTTGTGCCCTAGCTCACGAATTACTCAGAAGAGGATGTAATGTCCACGCAAAGGACAATGAGGGCAAGACTCCTCTAATAATAGCTGTTGAGAATCTACACAGAATTTTCGATGAAGAAATAAGCGTGGTTAAAATTCTGCTGGAGCATGGTTGCTCTGTAAATGCCGCCGACAGATATGGGAGATCCGCCTTTCACTATGTTTTCGCAAAGATAGACATCGTGATCGATGGGCAAGGTCCGCTAGCATTGTTTCCCGACAGGACAGAGCTTGGTAATCTACTTTTACACAATGGTGGATGCCTTAATCTCCGGGACAGAAATGGTGAGACGCCGTTGCATTTTGCAGCAACAGTGGGCAACACAGCCAATGTAGAGTGGCTAATCCAGCAAGGGGCAGACGTGGGAGCATTAGATATGGAGAATCGCACCCCGCTTTTTGCAGCTGCATATGGCGGTTGCAAGGACAACATTGAGATGCTGATTCGACATGGTGCTGACGTTACGTTAGCGGACAACATGGGCTGGATACCTTTGCACTTATATGCGTCAAAAGGTAACCAGCGACCATTCGATGATCTTGCTGTAGAGGCTCTGCTGCATGGAAGTGACATAAACACCGTTGACAAAAAAGGAAGAAGTGCTCTTCACCTTGCAGCCAAATACGGAAACGTGCCTATGATTGATCATCTAATGCGTCATGGATGCAACGTAAATGTGAAAGACTTTCGAGGAGAGACAGTTCTAGGAACATTTGACAGAGGCCCTCGAAATCATTCAGATGAGGTCATTTTGCAAACTTATCTGAGTAACGGAGGTGATGTACATGCTGTTGATTCGTACGGCCGCACAATCCTTCACATTGCCTCAGCTCATGATTGTGGATTGGAGCTCTTGGACAATCTCTTGAAACAAGGACTAGATATCGAGGCAAGGGACAAAACTGGACAAACCCCCCTGCACCGAGCAGCATCGTCGTCAGATCCAAGAAACGTTCAGCGACTTGTTGAAAGAGGAGCAGATCTGCATGTTGTTGATAACAGAGGTCAGACACCCCTTTTAGCCAACATAACTAGTTCTGAATCCTGGGAAGTCTGTCATGAGATTGATTGTTCTGTTACCAGGGCATTATTACAACTTGGAAGCGACGTGAACAAAACGGACATTAATGGCAACACGGTTCTTCATTTTCCTCTCGCTTATAGAAACTCCGAGGAGGTTCTCGAGCTAATGGTTGAAAATTTTGTAAACCTTAATGCAATCAACGTTCATGGCCGAACGCCTCTTCATCAGGCAATTCACGAAAGATGCCCCACACCCCATGTAGTGGTTCTTTTAAAATCTGGGGCGAGTGTGCATTGTCGTGACAAGGAAGGAAACACGCCGCTTCACACAGCACTTGCTCGTGGACCAGGCATGGAGGGCGTTGCGAAGGTGTTACTTAAGGAACGAAGTGATGTGAACGCTGTTAACTTGCAAGGAGAAACATGTCTGCACACAGCAGCCTACTTTTCATCCCAAGTACTCTTGGAAAAAATCATTCGGCGAGGAGGGCAAGTAAATGCTGCGGACAACCGGGGCCTTACTCCCCTTCATCTTGCAAGTTTGCAGTCGCACCCTTGGAGGAAGGTAGCCCATGTGTTTTTAGTCCATGGAAGTGACCCCGAAGCTGTAGATCACGAAGGCCGCACCCCTTTGCATTTAGCTTGCTTTTCGGGGAACAAAGCAGCCGCCTCAGTTTTGATAAAGCATAAGTGGTAAGAGTTGCATTCGCCTTTGGTTAGTTGTAGGATTTATTTGGTTCAGTTCCTCTAACGTAAACGTTTCAGCCACTGAGGTAATCCGAGTCTGGAGGTTACCTTAATACCAAACAAGTATTTCTTTGAATTCCTGGAATATAACATTCAAATTATTCTTGCTATTTTAAATTACTATCAAGCTAACTGGTAATGACAATTTAGGTAATTCATGAACTGACTAGGGGGGTAATACTGGTTTTAAACCAAAAGGGTTTGTCTCAGAAATATATTTTACTCAAAATGTTACGATGAGCAAAACTTACTGGATCGAGTTAAGCATTTAGAAAGGCTTAGAAACGACAGATCTGATCTTACAATGAGCTTACATGCAAGTGGATCAATTAACTTTTAGTTCTTTCGCTTTATTTTTTACAGCAACCTTAAGGCTCGAGACAAAAGAGGCTGCACACCACTTCACATTTGCTCGGTATTTGACCAGAAACCTATCGCACGGCTACTTCTTGAACATGGTGCAGATGTCGAGGCTCTAGACAATGAAGGAAGTACTACACTTCATCTTGGTGCAGCTTTCAGTGATGTTCACATGGTTTGTCTGCTTTTGGAAAACGGAGCAAATATCAACACGTGTGACTCAGAAGGAGGAACCGCACTTCACACAGCTGCTGCTCTTGGTAAGATGAAAATCGCGCGAGCCCTGATTGATGCAGGAAGTGATGTCAATGCGCTTGATAATTATAGTCACTCACCATTGCATGTGTCTGCGGGCTCTGGCCACGTGGATATAGTACGTCTGTTAGTAGTTAGCGGAGCGGAAGTGAACATTTTGGACAAAGATGGGCTTACACCAGCTGGATGTGCCAGCCTGTTTGCTCATGAGAACGTGACTGAGTATCTTAAAGAAAGAGTAGAAGAACACAGCTGCCCGTGAACAAAACTATTGGTTAATTCCTTGACTTTTAATTAGACTTGTAAAGTTCTAAGACCAAGTCACACTTACAAATGTACGTTATCGACTGAGACAAGGTCTATTTCTGGCGTTTTTATGGACTGGACTGAATTTGGAGACATGATTTATGACTGAGCCCAGAAAAAAAAATTTGCGTTTGTACTGCTATTATATTGCTATGCTTCATATTGCGATAATAGTTGGCTGTGATCGTTGTGGTTGAAGTGATTTAAATTCTCATTTTCCTCTTATTTTATTTAAATTTTTGTTAGTGCAGTAACCAATAGCTCACATCCGAATTACCTTTGGGCCTCTTTTTCAAAGCGAGTCCTACTGCTCATCCTTTTATATGATTATAAGTTCTCGTTCACATGCAAATTAAACTCACTTTCATACGAATGGTTGAGCACTAGGCCTCGTTTTGAAAAAGAGGCCAAAGGTAATTGGAAATGGCCGATAAATTATCTTCCTTAGTACGCTGACCCTTTGTCTCTTCATTTAAATGAGTATAGCTAGCTAGTCACGTAACACGTATTTTTTCGCAGAATTTCTCACTTGCGTTAGAAGGAACTCTGCACACGCTGGTTCTACAGACTTGGACTGTATACTTTCGGTTAACTTGACTTTACTCTTCGCAATCCAACGTTCCGTTCTACGACCTATCTCAATCCCATCTTTTTTTTAAAGTTACAAAAATGCTGTGTTTTATAAGCTACGGATATCCACACCCAGATACGTAAGTCTGGAGTGGTGAGATAATTTAAGCTAACTTGACAAAGTTCCAGCTTTGTTTTACACATTCTTCAATGATTCGTGGCCACCAATTTCCTGTTACATCGGCTTGCTCGACAATCAGTGTTAATCTATGCATGCGGTTTTACTGGCGACTATTTTATTGAATACATCATTGTTTGTGAAGGCTCGATCATACTACGCCGGTTAATACTTCCTTTGACATTCCATAAATCAATGTTAGCGACAAGAAATAATAGCTTACTTAATCAACTTCTAAACATACCGAAACAGGGAAACTTTATTATGAGCACGTGCAAACTTTACGCGATATATTTTTCACGCTTATTTGTTGTAATCGAAGATAATTACTATTCTTTGATTGGAAACCTTTTTGCATTTAAGATACTTGTCAGTTATTGTAACGTACTTTTTTTGTATTTTTTATCAATGTATTCTTGCTAGATTGGGTTATTCAGTTGTACGTTAAACCCCTGCTCGCCTCGAATAGCTTGGCTAACTGCAAGCAGTGTTCATCTCAATTTGCTTTTCAAAGTAGATTTAAACTTTAAATGAATTTGCAATAGTAGACTTGCTACAAACTTGCAGTGAAATTGCAAACTACTACTAGAAGTTTCTTGGAAGTGACGAGGAACATAAACCAATAATTAGTCGCGGTGTTTTGAAGGAGCACGACTTTTTTTGATAGCTCTAAAAACAAATTGGTAAACCAAAAGAATACCACTGAAAGATTCCTTGAACAAATGAAGCTATTTTCGCGAATGATCATGAAAAAAAACTGAAGCGATCTGTCAGCCTTTTCTCTAGCGGTAACTTGTTTTATCAATCCCTCAGTTAGCGAAAAAACAAAATAACAATTATAATAATTCGGGAAATTAGGATTTTAATTGTTAAAATCAACATTTTTAATTACAAGGGTGTACTCTCTTAAAGCACAAAAGTGAATTTTATCGAATAAAGCTAACGATTACAGCCTTACGTACAGCATTACAAATCATTTTATCTTGACAAGATTGAAAAAAAAACTTGCATCAAAACAAAGTACCAAAAGGACCATGTCGCAACCTGAAAGAAATATAAAATCCAAACAACATTAGTGAAGGGGGGAAACGCAATTGCTTATGGACTCTTTCCTGTCTCAAACTGGTTTCATAATTTTTTTTATTTCAAAGCACTGATATCTTTGATAATTGAGGCACGTCGTGGAACGCAGTACTCAGTGAACGAAATCACATGAGCAGATAAGATTCGGTGTTTCAAAAGCGTATAACTTTTTTTGGTAAAGCTCAGAAAAAGCGGTAAATCAACAGGAAACCCGTACTAGAACATTCCTTTTCCTTTTATATGTTTTTTTTTTTCGTTTCACAGCTTTAATGAACGTATCAATTTATTGGCGTGACAGCGGTTGTTTCTTATGCCTTTCTTTGACAATTTACGGGGAAATTGGAGCTGCTGACCAAAACTGATCCACTTGCGAGTGCCTTTCGTTTGACCACTGTGTTGTTTCATTGCGCCGGCGATCCTATTTCGCGGGCGCACCGAAACACTCACGCCAGGGGACTGATCCTAATCACATCACAGGTTATTTAGGTTTGTGTCCTATAAAATAAGGTATCCAATGAATACTCAATGATAACCCAAATAGGTTTGAGTACGCAGTATCAATGATAACCCAAATAGTTTTGAGTACGTCCATAGTTATTATGCAGCATTATAGTCTATGGTTTATTATCATTATTATTATTATTACTATTACTATTATTATTACTATTATTATTATTATCATTATTTTATCACCATTGATTGTATGTCGTCGCAATCTGATTGACCAAATTGCGGTTTTCGATAAGAATACAGAGAATGCTGCTTGCGTCAACGTGTCACGCAACCTGTCACGCACTGAAAGAACCATTTCATTTCACGTCGATGTTGCGGTAAAAAACAAATCGACAGTGGTTTAGCGTGGTCTGCACTCTTACCGACAACTATATTCGTTATCACATCGTTAAAACTTTATTGCAGACTCACGAGACGCAGTCGAGTTAGCACAACATTTTGAGCACTATGATGACAAGAATCTTCCCTTTAGGACACATATTGGACCAAAGTATGTTTCAAAAGATGTGGAGAACTTCTACCTGATGAGTTTGAGTTTTCTCATCATCTATCTGCTGGAAAATGTATGGATATTTTAGAGATAAGCTACATGTCAATCACTTTCCGGAGTTTAAGGGTTAACAAAGACCAAGCGATATTTGCTATCTTAAATCTGCCATGGAAACGTAATAAATGATGCTCTACCAGTCCTATTACTCAAGAGCAACAAGCTGTCTAATAGGTCAAACTAGGGGAAAAAGGGCCTGGGGACAAGGTTGGGGCTGCCTGTGGTGTAAGTGACAAGAAAGCGACGAAGAGGATGTTACCTCGTTTTCATGGTGAGGCGAACGAATTCTTTCACTGGTGTATCAATATTTAGAGGGTGAAAGGTAATATTCTCTCTTCACTAGAGTTAATCCATACCTAACTGCATCGTTCAGGATGACAAGTCGCCGAGCATAGCGTGTCTGTAAAAAATTCATAGTTGCCTCTGTCAACATAATGCACGATCTTATCAGAAGCACACATCCGTATCCATTTTCGACAGTAGCCCCCGGCCCCTGCCATGTCTTCACAGAGTCCCTTACGGTATAAGAGGGCTGAAAAATATAAAAATTAGAGATATAGGTGTATAAAAAAAAAGATGTTGATTTGTAGACTGCTTAAAAAAATATCAGTAAATTTACTATGACAATGCAAAGGAGAAATTAAAGCGGAAAGATACCCGCATTTAAATCTAACTGCACTTCTTTATTATTTTTTAAGTAATTGTTTTAGACAAAATTTCATACGACAATAGCATGAAACTGTAGGATACTGTCTTGGCTGGAAGAAAAGAAGTACACAGTCAAAGACTGCATGTAGCTACTTTTTAGCACAACTTTAGCAGCATTGAAAAGAACTAGAGGTCGTGCAATGACGCAACAAGGTGGTTACAGAATATTTGTCTCACATGCAAAAGAGAAAACCTGCTGCATCCCACGTATTTATAAGTACCCTGTTCCAAAAGTGAAAGACGATTCAAGAATATATTGTCGAATTGACATTCGACCAATAATTAAATGGTAAAAGATAATAATATTTAAATGAAAATAATGATAACAGCAGTAAAATTATAATAATTCAAACTGCCCCTGAGACGAAAATTGATCATTTTATTTTGAGCTAATTTGTTTACAGAATGTTGAATTAAATCAAATTAAAACTCCTTTTCGCCATTAAAAACTCAAAACAAACCTCCAACGACCAATTTTTACCGCTTCAAAGTCGTCCAAAGATCGTTCGCCATTCCTGAAAACATGTTCCAGCCGAGTCCTCAATCGTACAGCAGAAAACGTAATCCTGACGTCAAAGGTTCAACAAACTTATGCTTCGCTTTCTTACAACTCACTTAGTTCGCTACACAGAGAATCACATATATTACTTTTTTGAGATCTCTTTCGCTGTCGGTTGTGAAATGTCGACTTTCTCTGACGACGAATTGTCCCAGAAATCATCTGAAGTATCATAGTAAATACGTCGGCAAACAATGAATTTTCGTAGAAAAAAAAAAAGACGAAGTCGACATCGTCTGATAACAGGAAAAACAGTGAGGGCAGAGCAAGCCTAAAACGGCAGAAATCGCCAAAAAAACACAACGGACACACAAGAGTTGAGTCAGTTTTATCAATTTTAAGTTTAAAATGTTCATAACTCGGAATACTTAGTGTTGTAAATGAACCATATTTCGTTACCCATACCATTCCTTATAACGCACTCAAATTCTCAACGGTTTCTCGCGTTACTTAATACAGCGTCACACAACGCGTGATCCTTTCAAGAAATAATCTTTCGTTTTTCCTCGAGACTTGAGCTTGGGATGCCTGTGGCTCGCCTCGCAAATTTAGCGGCCCTTTTCGGCGAAAGTCGCTGATTCAAAAAGGAATATTCTCTCTTTTCAACGAAAAATAACTTTTCTCAAAACTCATATAATGTGCAGATCACGTCTATTGAGATATTACCTCAGGGAAAAGGGTCGGGTCGCACTGGAGCGAATTCTTTGCACTTTCTAAATTTTTGCGGTGGTCGCATCAAACTTAAATCCTATGACCCAAAATTCACTGATTGATTCATATGTCATATGTCATATGTCATATGTCAAAAATCCATCTCATTGTAAAAAGAAACAGAAAAATATCTCGCGAAATGCCAGGGTGGAACGGATCCTTTTTTTTTTTTTTTCAGCTGATCTTTTGCGTTTTGCTCGACGCTGGCGCTACTTGTGCTGGCTTCAATACTTGCAACGGAAGGAGGATTTCTCCTTCGAGTCACGTGTTTTCTACTTTACTACCAGTTTTACCGAACCCGGGCACGATTCATAGACATTTGAATAAAAGCGACGCCCAAATTCGTGGACCAGGAAAATCCTGCTATCGCACGCCAAACTAGACGAGTGGACTAAAATCTTTTCTCTCCCGATGAAATTTTATTCGGACATATTTTGCATATCGTGAGAGCTGAGTGGTTAAAAAGAAACATGACTGGTTTTTGTTTTGGCTAAAATTTGGAGGCCTCAGAGCCAGGACATCGCGGTCTTTGAAGATTAGCGAACATTTGGCGATTTGCAAAAATTTTCAAACTGGGGGTCGCGCTTATTTTACCTTAGTTGTTGACAGATTTTTCACATAGAAAAACAAAAAAGGTTCTAGTGCGACAATTATGCCTCGGTGGATGCCACTGTGTTTGAGATGTTTATCGTCTTTGGTAGTGTCACGTACGGCAAGAATTGAAAATATTATATCGTCGGTTCTGCATAAATATGTTGATTTAAACGGTAAAATGCTCTCTCCTCAAAAAACAAAAAAAAAATTCCTTTACCTTTTATGATGCACCGATCACACCTATTAAGATATTTCTGCAAGGAAAACTTCTCTTTTAATCGTGCACAATTCTGAACTGATTGTGAGATGTTAATCACTTTCTGCTGTCTTTCATAGTTTCACGGCAAGTTCTTGTAGTGTCACGACCTGTCACGGCAAGCACTGAAAAGATTATACCTTCGAATCTATATAATTTGCCGAATTAAACGGTAAATAGTTCTTTAAAAGAAAAAAAATATTCCTTGAATTCCACGATGCACCAATCTAACATACTAAGATATTGGCAAGAAAAAACTTTTGTTTTTAAATCGCCCGCAATCCTAAAATGATTGTGAGATGCTTATCGTCTAATGCTACCTTCCCAAAGTTTCATGAGGAGAACTGAAAATATAATGTGCTAGTGGCTATAAGCCAGACATCACAAAAAGTAAGAACTCAAGTGTGTATCGAGTGGAAACGTTGCACTTCTAAGATACTCCGAAAAAACTAATAAGTTATAACTGTCGGGTCAAAATATTGGGTCAAGATCCGAATTCTATTGTTACACTCACTCACTCACTCATTCATCGCGACAGCATAGGTGGCTTCGCCTCCTGTAGGAGGCAGTAGCCACAAAAAAAAAAAATTCTAGAATACCTATGGCCAACTTGTAGATTACAATGATCTGAAAATGAAACTTATTTGTGAATTTTGAAGCAAACCTCGCCTTGTAAAGACTTAAGTGATTGAAAGAACTTCAAAAAAGTCTTGAGTTTTTTTTTGGCCTCACCTCGTGACTTTGCTCGGAAGCTTCCAGGCAGTCACAAAGAAAGGTAGAATGATGGTAACTATCTATCTCCGCAGAATGTGAAATGCATACCTCAGGCGGTCTACAAAAATAGTACCAAATATTTTCCAGCGTTTATCGAATGTCCGTTTGCAAAATTTATAAAATTTGGAGGCTGCGATCTAAATCTTATTTCGCCTGCACAAGCCAAATGATATTATTTTCCATCCCTATGTCAAATTCTGCCTCACAGTCTCTCAATAAATATTTGCAATATCTTTTCCCGCTTGCATCTGTTTTGAATTTTGATCATTGATGGTGGCCTGTAACTCATGCTAACCAGGTCACTTTTGTTTCCGTCTTTCTTTTTAATTTTCTTGGTCAACGTCGACTAAATCGCGTGATCTGATGTTTTCCCTACTCAATGTTCCTCTTGGCAATTTGTGCCTCGCTTTGAAAGACTTTCCCTTCCAGAAAAGGCCAGGTTACGCTACCCAATAACGCTTTTACATGCGAATGCATAAGAAAAGGAATAGCGCCTTCCTTACCATCACGTCGAGCAATGTACTCATCAGGGGTCTCGTCCATCATTGGCTTTAGATCTGTTTCTAGGGAAAGGAGAACTTTTAAGTTTCAAAACCTAAACAAACAAACAAACAGACAAAAAACCAACAACAAGAGCCTCGCATATCTGCACAATGGCAAGTAATACGCGCGTGTGAGAGGAGGCACGAAAAAGTTATAAATTTTCTTCCTTTTCCGCCCTCCTCTGATTATTATTATATATAACCCACTCCATCCTTTTTTCGTTGTACTTTACCTAGACGTCGACGTATGTATGCTTCCGGATGCTCGTCCATCCTCGGCCCTGTGCATGAAAATGAATTAGAAATATTAGACTAGTAATGATAATAATGAGGATAACAATGTTAATAATGATAATTATTAAAAACTGGATCATTGGATAACGCAATTCAAGACTTTTCATTGGCTTAGCCATTATGGTATATGAGCCAATATACCATAAACTACGATATGGTAAGCGTATCCATAAGCTTAAAATTGAAAGGGAGCTAAAAATTTAATAAAATTTAATAATTTAATGTAGCGTTTTTAATAAAACATTTATTCCACTCGCGTTTGTTGGATATGAGATGATTATAGCCAACTCGGCGCTACCGCCTCGTTGGCTATCTACCATCTCATATCCAACGCGCGCTCGTGGAATAATTGTTAATTATTAAAAACTAGATAATTGGATAATGCAATTCAAGACTTTTATTGGCTTAGCCATTATGGTATATCAGCCAATATACCATAATCTACAAATATGGCAAGCGTACGTGTCAGCTTAAAATTAAAAGGGAGCTAAAAATTTGATAAAATTTAATAATTTAATTTAACGTTTTTAATAAAACAATTATTCCACTTGCGCTTGTTGGATATGAGATGATTATTATAGCCAACTCGGCGCTACGCGCCTCGTTGCCTATCTATTATCTCATATCCAACGCGCGCTCGTGGAATAATTGTTAATTATACGTGTCACGGCAAAAGGAAAGTTTTTGATTTGAAAAAAAAATACATTTCTCTGCAAATAATTCATCGACAAAGTTATACAGATGTCGACCAAGAGAATATGAACTGATGTCGATGCTCTGCAAGAGGTATGGTTGCTAGCGGAGCAGACCACCCTCTGAGCGAACGAAAGTAAAAAACGCGCGCGAGAAAGCAGATACACTTAAACGCGCGTGGCGTCTGCCTCGCACTTGCCGGTTATTGTCTTTCGCGTCTGACGATTGATCAAGCGCGCGGTAAAAACAAAACTAATTAAAAAAAAACCTTTAAACTATCGTTACCACTGGGTCACGACTTAACATCTGCGTTTGAATGCTATTATGTTTCAGAACATAGTATTTGAAGAACACCGATATACACAACGTAAAGCGGGGGATAAGGGATCGGGAGAATAAGAGGGTGGAATTGTGCCATGGAGACCTCCTTCTGTTGGATTTTGGAGTACGCTTTCCAGGTCCTCAAACCCCGAAAAAATCCCGACATTTCGTCTCGTTTAGTTTGCTACCTTTCGAGACAATGTGTGATAGACTATGACATCTAATGAAGCTACATCTAGTATATTCAGAAATAATGTAAAGCATGTAATTTCTACTTGTTGCTAGTGCTGCACACTCCACGCACGCCCTGACAATATTCACGTCCTGTTCAAAACGTCGGTCCTGTTAAAAGACAGCCTTTTCAAGATTACTGAAAACATAGCCTGTTTGTTTACGCAAAGGGGAGAAATGCTCTTGTCATCGCAAGATACTACATTTGATGTACTTACGCATGTCCAGTCTCCGAAAAAGATCTCGCCCGTACAGCGGATTAGCCTCAATTTGCATCACAAACAGAAGAGCACTGATGAAGAAGAAAACTTTCGCACTCATCTTCGTCTCTGTATGTTAGACTTTTCAAGGATCCTTCAGTTTGCAAAGATGTACTCTCGGCGACGCTGCGAGGTAAATGACGCATCAAACCTGCAGATGATACTTTATAAGTAATTAAGGTAATCAGTATTGTAAACAATGAACCTTTAAAATTCTTCACTCTTCCCACGCGATGGCTTTAATCTAAATGTTACTTCCTTTCAGGGTGTGGCCTGATATCAGGTATGCACAAACATTTTGTTTCCCTTTATAGCTCGATCATTTCATGTGAAACTATAGAAATAAAAATCTCCAGCCAAGGCTCGTAGAAAGAAAATGTCTCAAGCCATCTTCATAAAAATGTCGCGCAGTTTGAGCTGTTGCACTTCCAAAGAGGTTTTTCGAGAAACAACAACAGTGATAACCGAACAAACAGAATGTTGAATTCCGATGGTATATCTATCCTCAAGGGTTTCTTATCTGGAGCTTTAATCCTCTTGCTTTGGTTTTACTATGTTTTGAGCACTTTATATGTGGAAGCACTGAAATGCCAGCTGTTGTTTTATTAGCATATGTTTTCTCCCTGCCGGCCCTCGTTTGCAATAGTCAATATGGTAAAAGTTTTTGTTATTTATCAGGATGATATTAATTTAGGTACTCGGGTTTGCATATTTCTTACAACCCTTACCTCATGTTATGTTTTCATAAGACAAAACAATCGGATGAAACTATTGACTTCAAACCGCACTAAACCCGACGTAAAATATCCCTCTTGGGAGATAACCTGACAATGATATTCTGGAAATCTCTGATACCGGCGCCAAATTCTGTTCATGGATTATCTGCTTCCAGTTAAAGAGCCTTTGATATCCCATCGTCCTCTTGAATATCGCCATAACTGACTGCAAAATCACTAGAGGTTCTTCTGTTTAAGATATATCCTTTTTGGGCGCCTATTGTTAGGAACTTTATAAACAGACGCTCCGCTGTGTTTGTTTGCGGAGGCTTTTGAAATGGGAGACAAACCTTTGACAAAGACTCATTAACTACTTAGGAGGCTATATGTTGTATCTTTATCGTGTTTCGGCCCATAACTGTCAAAATAAAATACTCTCCTTTGTTTCTCGATTGTCTTGGCTGTAGCCAGACCTTTCTTTTTTTTGTTTGTTTTTTTTTCGAGTCTATCTTTTCGTCGAGGGTAAAGGGTCGAGGGTTTCATGTCCAGGCCAAGGGTACAAATGTCGAGGATCGAGGGTACCTTTCTTTAATTAATAAAGAAAAATTAAACCGAATTTTACTAAAATAATTAAAGAAAAAAAAATTTTTTAAGATACGGATTGCCCCGAAAATATAGCGAGTGGGGGAGGGGTGAGATAGTGAATAGCACGTGGACATCCCAGTTCGTTTTTAAAAACCTGATCAGTTTTCAAAGAGTCAAATTAAGAACCCACAGGAAGCCCATATTCGATCATAAATCTGGTTAGATTTCCCGTGTTACTGTAACATCACGAAGCGAAAAACTGTGACCAACTGAAAAAGCGAAGAAAAAGCTAGCGCGATGTCTTCACAACATGGGGTGTAATCCAGCTGTCAAGGAAACTCTCCTGATCTGTCCAAGCTCCAGAGAATAAAATTTCCCGAGCAGAATCGGTCACATTTTCTGACCTCTAAGTTTGCCGACGGATAATATCCATTCCTTTTTCTCAGTTTCTAAGACTTCGTCGTTTCTGTAGTAATGACTCTGATTTTCACCACAAATCAGAGTCAATGTGCCAGTTCTTCGATAAACGTGGTTACCCTGTTTCCGTCGTTCAAGCGGGTTACCACCGCGCTCAACTTATTGATCGACATTCAGCACTACAAACGTCGCATAAGGAAGATTCCGACCGCATTCCATTCACTCTCACGTTTCACCCTCACAACCACTCAGTTAAATCCATCATTCTTAAAAACTTCAAATTACTTCAAAACGATCCAGAGACAAGCACTATCTTTTCGCAGCCTCCGCTCATTTCATTCAAACGCGACAAAAACTTAGGCAATTTTCTGGTCAGAAGTTCTTTTCAGACTAATGAGCAACCAGGCACTTTTAAATGCGCTCGTGCACGATGCAAAACGTTTCCTTTCATTCACAACACTGATAAAATATCGGGACCTAAACGATCCATTAAGATCACCAATCACTTCACGTGCACCTCCGCTAATGTAATCTATTGCATAACTTGCACTTATTGCAAAAAGATATACATCGGCGAAACAGGCAGAAGACTAGGTGACCGATTCCAAGAACACCTTCGAGACGTGGAAAAGAATGACAAGGACACATCTAAACCAGTCGCTAGACATTTTAATTTACCTCATCATTCTAAGCAACATATGGCAATCTGCGGTCTTTCCTTGCACTTAGGTGGCACGGAAAGCCGTAAAAATCTTGAACAAAAGCTCATCTTTCAAACCGGCAGCCTCAATCCCACAGGGATCAATGAACGCTATTCATTCCACTAATTTATTCATGTTTTTCTCGTTGCCATGCACCCACCAATAACGTAGCTCCATTTTCTGCCTTTAAAAGCACACACAACCCACAATTCCTCTATTCGCTCCGACGAAGGGCTAACGCTCGAAACGTCAGCTTTTGTAATCATTACGGTGGCCAATTTACCATTTCAACTTTGTTGATATATCCAAATTATTTCGTTACTCCCACCGACGCAGCCCCAAACAGTTTCTTTCGAAACTATCAGCCTTTTTTCTGTAATAATTAGTGCGCGGTAGTGGAATATTAAGCTTATTTTCAGAGTCCCTGAGGTCATAAGCAGAGTCACGCCACGTAAACTTTGAATATAGATACCTTGGAGCTAGCCCGTGCAGACATCTAAACATCATGGTGGCTTTATGGATTTCCTGCTGGCGTGCAAGATTTTTCCACCCTAAAAACTCGAGTAGTTCAGTTGCATCAGCATCATAGTTAGAGAAAGTCAACACACGGGCTGCTCTATTCTGCAATTTCTGCAGTTTGTCTCGTAGCGTTTTCCCACAGCTACCCCAAACAATGTCACAGTAATCAAAGTGAGGTTTTACTAAAGCTTGGTAGATGAGATGTAAGGTTGATGCTGGGATCAGGTGCCTAATTCGCTTTAGGGCCCCGATACCAGAGGCGATCTTTTTCGTTAGTTTTTCGATGTGACTATGCCAATCGAGTTTATCGTCTATTATTACACCGAGCGATTTTGTAGCTGTAACCTGGCTCACTTGAGTATTGTTCATTCTAATTGTTGGTGAAGCTGTGAGATTATTCAGTCTCTGCCTCGACCCTATTAGCATGAATTCGGTTTTAGTCATGTTCAACGTGAGTTTGTTCGCTTGTAGCCAGTTGAAGACGTTTTCTAGGTCTTCATTTAGACAAAGCTGAACGTTCTCAAGATTGCTTCCCGCATATGTGAGGTGCGTGTCATCGGCATACATTCTCGGTTTACAATTTGATAAGCAATTTGGAAGATCGTTGATATATAATAAGAACAATAATGGACCGAGGATGGTCCCTTGAGGGACGCCGCAAGTCAACGAGTAGCTACTGGATAGCGACCCGTTGACAGAGCATTTTTGTGTTCGGTTTTCCAAATATGACTGAAACCATCTGAAAGATTTTCCATGTATACCATAATAGTTTAGTTTCGGTAGAAGGATCTGATGATCAACAGTGTCAAAAGCTTTTTTCAAATCTAGAAAAATGACTCCATTGATTTTCTCGTTATCAATATTATATGCCCAAGAATCTGTCGCTTCCAACAAAGCTGTTACAGTTGAATGATTAGCACGAAACCCTGATTGGTTTTGACATAAAATATCGTGCTCTTCCAAATAGGCATATAACTGTTCATAAACTATCCTTTCAAACACCTTCGCCATTATTGGAATCACCGATATTGGGCGGTAATTGTTAGCATCACCGCGGTCACCCTGTTTATAAAGAGGGGTAATCCTTGCATATTTCCAGTCGTCTGGGAACGTCCCTTGGCTAATAGATTGATTGAAAATATCACATATCGGCACACAAATAAGATCAGCACATTCCCTGATAGACCTAGCTGATATTTTGTCAAGGCCTGTTGCCTTTGACTTGTCTAGTTTATTTAAAAGTGAAAATACTTTAGTTGGATTGGTGGGTTGGAGCTTAAACCGTTTATCTGTTGCGGTAAGATATCTCTATCACAATTTATCTCACTGGCAAGTTTTGGACCAATATTAGCAAAGTGGTTATTGAATTCGTTTGATAGCTCCAACGGATTAGTTATCGTTAATCCGTTCACTTTTAGTGACGCCACTGGCGTTTTCCCAGATTTTCGAGAAGTTAGCTCGTTTATAGTCTGCCAGGTCTTTCGGGAGTCGCTGGTTTGCTTATTAAAACTATTTTGGTAATAGTAACTATTTTGGTGCCTACTGTTGCTTTCTTGACAGCTGGATTACATCCCATGTTGTAGAAAACGAAGGCGATGGCTTCTTAAAAGAAAACAATTTTTTTATGAGCGTTTGACCTCAAAACCTTTTATCACTTAAGGACGTTTTTCACCGTGTTTACATAGCCTCATCTAAACACTCGGGGAGTTAAGAGAATTCGATAAAGTTAAGCAAAAACCCGAGATGCTTTGAAGTTTTGAATAGCATTTCAGAATTCTCCGAACCACCCTACTAACTCACAAAGAAAATTTGTTTAAACAATCACGAGCTTCTTTAGTTAGTTGATCGTTTCCTTTGTTCTCGTGATTCAGGGGTGATCTTGTTAGGAGAAGTTACATGTTAGTCACTTTTTTAAGCGTCAAAGAGTTAATATGGGAGATGAGCTCTTGCAGATATCAGCTATATGCTGCTGAGGTTGTTTTTCTTTGTTTTTGTTGTTGTTGTTTTTGTTTTTTTACGCTACCCGAGTTGCTTAGGGCCCAAATACCACCAGAAAACTTTTAAATGATTCATCACCAAGATGATTTTCTAGTGAGCGTTATCCAAACAAAGTCATAAAAATATATTAGAATGGAAATGAATGTGAAAGCGATCCTCACAGTAACGAGCAGTACTTAAGTAGTATAGTAGTGAAAATAAGGCCTGAAAAAAATACAGGCCTGTACGGGATTTGAACCCATGACCTCTGCGATACCAGTGCAGAGCTCTACCAACTGAACCAACAAGCTGACTGGGAGCTGGTTCTTAAACTACTGTGCGCATATGTGATTTTCACATATTCAGTCATAGCCACGTTTGGATTCAGTTTACCATCTCAGGGCTGCGAGAGTACGTGTCGCGAGATTTCGAGACCAAACACAAGTCTTTGTGAAACATAACTAAATCGATGCCAGATTGCTTTCGACTCTCTATTAACGCTTTACACCCTCCCTCTAGTATTCGTACTCTCATGAAGAATTTTTTTGAAAATCAAGAGCTTCTTATGGTTAAGCTAAAAATTGTTCAATTCTTCCCGCTAAAAGCGGAGTAGAGTATGTAAATTGCTTCTCTAAAAGTTATTTTTGTTAAGTACGTACTAGCCCATTTTCGTTATATAAAAATTCAAACGTTGCTCAGAGGCTAGGAGGGATTAAAACAAAAGAAATAATTTCTTTATTCCTCAACCTTGGTCAAGCCAAGTTTGAATCTTAATATATTGAAAATGGCCTATTTAAGCAGACTGCAACTACAGTACAGTTCCTTCGGAATGATTTTCAAAGCTTTACAAATCGACGAATGATCATGAAAAAAAAGCGATCTGCCAGCCTTTTTTCTAGCGGTAACTTCTTTCATCAATCCTTCAGTTAGCGAAAAAACAAAATAACAATTATAATAATTCGGGAAATTAGGTGGTTTTTAATTGTTAAAATCAACATTTTTTTATTATAAGGGTGTACTGTCTTAACGTACAGCCGTTCTGCATTACAAATCATTAATTTTGTCTCGACAAGATCGACAAAAAAAAAAACCTTCCATCAAAACAATGTACCAAAAGGACCACGTCGCAACCTGAAAAAAATATAAAATCCACAAAATATTAGTGAAGGGGGGGAAACACAATTGCTTACGGACTCTTTCCTGTCTCAAACTGGTTTCATAATTTTTTATTTCAAAGCAGATATCTTTGATGATCAAGGCGCGTCGTGGAGCGCAGTACTCGGCCGAGAGCGTTTCAGTGGACGCAACGAATCACATTAGCAAGTAAGGTTCAGTGTTTCAAAGGCGTATAGCTTTTTCGGTAAAGCTCAGAAAAAGTTGTAAATCAACAGGTAACCCGTACTAGAACACTCCTTCCTTTTCTTTTTTTTTTTTTTTTTTTTTCAATATATATGTTTTTTTTTCGTTTCACAGATTTAATGAACGTTTCAATTTTTTCCTCGCATAATTGCCGTGACAGCGGTTTTCTTATGCTTTTTTTTTTTTTGATAATTTACGGGGAAATTGGAGCTGCTGACCAGAACTGATACACTTGCGAATGCCTTTCGTTTGACCGCTGTGTTGTTTCAGTACGCCGGCAATCCTCTTTCGCTGGCGCACCGAAACACCCACGCAAGAGGACTGATCCAAATCACATCACAAGTTTTTTGCGTTTCTGTCCTACTAAATCAGGTATCCATTATTAGTATTATTTTACAACCATTGCAATCTGATTGACCAATCAATCAATCCTACTAAATCAGGTATCCATTATTAGTATTATTTTACAACCGTCGCAATCTGATTGACCAAATTGCGGTTTTCGATAAGAGTACAGACAATGCTGCTTGGGTCAACGTGTCATGCAACGTGTCACGCACTGAAAGAACCGTTTTATTTCACGTCGACATTGTAGTAAAAAACAAATCGACAGTGGTTTAGCGTGGTCTGCACTCTTATCAACAGCCATTCGTTAACGCATTGTCAAAACACACGAGGCGCAGCCGAGTTAGTCAGCGCAACATTTTGACCATTTTGATGACAAAAATCTTCCCTTTAGGACAAATATTGGACCAAAGTATGCTTGGATATATGTGGAGAACTTCTACCTGATGAGTTTGAGTATTCTCATTTCCTATATGCTGGAAAATGTAAGGATGTTTTAGGGATAAGTTACATGTCAGTCGCTTTCGGGAGTTGAAGAGTTACAAAGACCAAGCAATATTTTGCTATCTTAAATCAGCGATAAAAACGTTATGAATAATGTTCTACCAGTCCTATAACTCAAGAGCAACAAGCTGTCAAATAGGTCAAACCGGGGGAAAAAGGGCCTGGGGACAAAGTTGGGGCTGCCTGTGGTGTAAGTGACATGAAAGCGACAAAGAGGATGTTACCTCGTTCCCATGGTGAGGCGAACGAATCCTTTCACTGGTGTATTTAGAGGGTGAAAGGTAATATTCTCTCTTCACTAGAGTTAATCCATACCTAGCTGCATTGTTCAAGATGACAAGTCGCTGAGCATCGCGTGTCTGTAAAAAATTCATAGTTGCTTCTGTCAACATAATGCATGGTCTTATTCAAAAGCACACAGTGTATCCAATTTTGCCTTCACTACTCAACCGAACACACAAAGAGTTGATATCTGGGCGGGTTGACCAGCCAAGCCACCGTTTATCTAGCGCCGAATCGATATGCTAACAGAAGTCTTTTACAATTAAAGTGAACTAAATGCACTAAAGCCGGACACGAAAACCCCCAAAAACCAGCAGGTGGAAAAAACGGGGAACGTGTACCCACGACCAAGGCAGCGGTGCCACCCT
Organism: Stylophora pistillata; assembly: GCF_964205215.1. Taxonomy (NCBI): domain Eukaryota; kingdom Metazoa; phylum Cnidaria; class Anthozoa; order Scleractinia; family Pocilloporidae; genus Stylophora; species Stylophora pistillata. Next base: position 4,093,849 of record NC_142522.1, on the reverse strand, counting down.
TGGAGTTTTAGGGTATCATATGAATGATACTTTTACATAGTTACTTAAGGTATTATGCAAGTAACGCTCTAAATTTATACAAAAGACAAAAACGAGAATGAAGAGCTACACACACGGTGAAGGCTGACCGTAGAATGTCTTGCCCTACTAACGACCTCTGCTTGCAAACCACGATCCCATAACTCCCCGCGTACCTCGCAGCCACCCCCAGTCCTCTAAAACGTGCCGGCAAAATATTAATTTATGCTAATTAGGATTACCACAAATTACATTTTTCGACAGTAGTCCCCAGCTCCTTCCAGGCCCTTACAGATTTGCCTGCGGTATAAGAGCGCTGAAAAATATTAAAATTGAAAGTATATATATATATTTTGATTAGTAAACTGCTTAAAAAAAATAACAGCTTATTTACTATGACAATGCAAAGGAGAAATTAAAGCGGAAAGATACCCGCATTTAAATCTAACTGCACTTTATTATCTTTATTTTAAGCAATTGTTTTAGAACTTTATACGACAACAGCTTGAAACTGTAGGATGCTGTCTTGGCATCAATGAGTCTCACATATAAAGGAGAAAACCTGCCGCATCCCACGTATTTATAAGTACCCTGTTCCACAAGAGAAATGGCTGATAGTTCAGTAAAGAAACTGTTAGGGGCTGCGTCGGTGGGGGTAACGAAATAATTTGGATATATCAACAAAGTTGAAATGGTAAATTGGCCACCGTAACGATTGCAAAAGCTGACGTTTCGCGCGTTAGCCCTTCGTCGGAGCGAAGATGAAGAGAAAGATGATTCAAAACTTTTGTCACGGCAAGAACTGAAAAGATTACTGATACCTTGGGATCTACATAATTTGCCGAATTAAACGGTAACTGAGTTCTTTTAAAGAAAAAATATTCCTTGAATTCCACGATGCACCGATCTAACCTGCTAAAATATTTGTGCAAGAAAAAATTTTGTTTTTAAATCGCCCGCGATCCTCCAATGACTGTGAGATGCTCATTGTCTTTTGCTGCCTTCCCAAATTTTCATGGCAAGAACTGAAAACATAATGTACTACTGGCTGTAAGCCAGACATCACAAAAGGTAAGAACTCAAGTGTGTATCGAGTGCAAATGTCGAACTTATAAGACATGCACTTCGAAAAAAAAACTAAGTTACTAACGTCGGGTCAAAATATTGTGTTAAGATCGGAATTCAATTGTTACACTCACTCATTCATTCATCGCGACACATATATATGTGGCTTCGCCTCTTGAAGGAGACAGTAGCCACAAAAAATAATCATAGAATACCTAAGGCCAACTTGTGGATTAAAATGATCTGAAAATGAAACTTGTTTGTGAATTTTGAAGCAAAACTCGCCTTGGAAAGATTTAAGTGATTGAAAAAACTTAAAAAAAGTCTCGATTTTTCTTTTGGCCTCACCTCGTGACTTTGCTCGAAAGCTTCCAGGAAGTCACAATGAAAGCCAGAATGATGGTAACTATCTAACTCCGCAGAATGTTAAATGCATACCTCATGCAGGTGGTCTACAAAAATAGTGCCAAATATTATCCAGCGTTTATCAAATTTATGAAATTTGGAGGCTCCGATCTAAATCTTGCTTCGCCAGCACAAGCCAAATGACATTATTTTCCATCCCTATGTCAAATTCCGCCTCACAGTCTCTCAACAAATATTTGCAATGTCTTTTCCCGCTTGCATCTGTTTTGAATTTTGATCATTGATGGTGGCCTGTAACTCATGCTCACTAGGTTATTCTTGTTTCCCCTTTTTTTTAATTTTCGTGGTCAACATCGACTAAACTGCGTGGTCTGATGTTTTAAACCCTATTCAATGTTCCTCTTGGCATTTTGTGCTCGCTTTGAAAGACGTTCCCTTCCAGAAAAGGCTAGGTTGCGCTACCCGATGATGCTTTTACATGCGAATGAATAAGAAAAAGGAATAGCGCCTTCTTTACCTTCACGTCGAGCAATGTACTCATCTGGGGTCTCGTCCATCATTGGCTGTAGATCTTTTTATAAGGAAAGGAGAACTTTTAAGTTTTGAAGCCATAAACAAACAAACAAATAAACCAAAAACAAAAGAGCCTCGCATATCTGCACAATGGTAAGTAATACGCGCGTGTGAGAGGAGGTACAAAAATGTTCTAAACTCTCTTCTTCTTCCGCACTCCTCCGATTAATATATATAACCCACACCATCCTTTCTTCGTTTTATTTTACCTAGACGTCGGCGTATGTATGCTTCCGGGTTCTCGTCCATCCTCGGCCCTGTTTGCAAGAATTAATTAGAAATATTCGAGTAGCAATAATGATAATGAGGATAATAATAACAATAATTATACGTGTCAGGGTAAAAGGAAAAATTTTGATTTAAAAAAAAATACATTTCTCTGCAAATAATTCATCGGCAAAGTTATACAGATGTCGACCAAGAGAATATGAACTGATGTCGATGCTATGCAAGAGGTATAGTTGTCAGCGAAGCAGGCCGCCCTTGGAACAAACGAAACTAAAAAACACGCGCGAGAAAGCGATACACTTAAACACGCGTGACAGCTCCCTCGTGCTTGCCGTTGATTGAGTGCTCGGTAAAAACAAAAATAATACTGAATAAAAAAAAAACCTTTAAACTATCTGTGCCGCTGGGTCACAACGTAACTTCAGCTTTTGAATGCTACTATGTTTCAGAACATAGTATTTGAAGAACACCAGTATAAGCAACGGACAGGGGGGACAAGGGATCGAAGACTAGATGGGGAGGGGCGGTAAGAGGGTGGAATTGTGCCATAGGGGTCCTGAAACCCCGACAAAATCTCGACATTTCTCTCCTGTATTTTGCTACCCTTCGAGACAATGTGTGATAAACTATTACATTTCCATCTCATGCAGCTACACCTGGTATTTTTAGAAATAATGTAAAGCTTGCAATTTCAACTAGTTGCTTAGGGCATTTTAAGTGATAGTAACAATGGGGCGTTTTCTCGCGTCGTTTTTAAATATCTCTCACGGATTTTCAGAAAGGGTGTCTCGGTTTCTCACAAGTAGTCTGGGATTTTTACTTGTCGCCACCTTAAAATTGCAATACAATAATGATGTTATAATTTACAGATATACAAGAAAGGAAACGTTGAAAGCTATCCTTATTTAAAGAGAACGCTCCTTGTAATACTCAGAAAGTCGTCTTGTTACAATCGGCTTTTTCTATATGGTTTCGATAACTCACTAATGAAACTAACGAAAAAAAGTGATTAAATAAAATTGCAACACCCGGTTTGAATTCCAAACAGATATCTTCTGTCAGATTCTTGTAGCCCTCTGGGGATAGGGGGGGAGGTACAAGGGAAGTTTTAGTGGGGGGGCAGGCCGCTGAAGCCCTCTTTAGCTCCGCCATTATCTTGCAAGGGAAAAAAAAAAGAGAAAAAGAATTGAAAATGACCGTGGAGCGGTCGAAACGTTGTTCATATTTTTTTATCGCTCGTTTTTATCACTAAACAAGAAAGAGAGACAGAAACATCGCAAAATCCACTTTTTTTGCGGTGGTCGCACCAGACAAATGGGTTTTTACCAAAACTACACTAATGGGAAGATATGTCATTGATATCGCCGCCTTAGGGGTTTTTTTGGTATTTTGCTTTGCAATCTTAGAATTTTAGTATTGTTGACCCAGCCGGCTTTTCTGAGATCTCCAGGTTGCGTTTATTTTCAAATAACGTAGACATCCCTTGAATAAAAGTTCTTTATTTCCTACTGTGATTTTGTCCAGATATGTTTTCCATGATATGACAGTTCAATGACTAAAAGAACAAATTTTCCCCATTTGCTAAAATTTAAAACCCTCTAGATATTTAGACAGAATACTTAGAACTAGATTTCGTAACGGTTCAAGCAGACCGCGCACTTTCGACATTCGTATCCTACTCCAGATTTGCGTGCCCCTGGAAAGAAAACCCGATTAAGAGAGGGGGTGAGAATTTATTAACGGTCACGTACTTATTCAGGACCATAATTTGAGTTAACCCTCGGGGCATTATTCTGCTCCTGCTCTGGATGGGATTACAAGATTTTAATCTTGTATTACAAGGAGACAAAGAAGCAAAGAGAAAAGCAAAGAGATCTTCCAAACTATAGAGACCTTCCACTGATTTACAATTCAGTCGAAGGTATCTTTGTTTCTCATCGTCGATTCCTACATCCCTCTTAAAAGGCCTCAAGTATGAAAGATAATGAAATGATTAGGGTTGGTAAAGAAACATTGCTGTATGCTGCAACCATTAGAAATATCATTGAATTAACATCCACTCTTGTAGCCCTTTGATAAGGTGAATCCTTCATGGAAATCCAGCAAGTCGCATAGACTGTGTGAATTAGAATACCAAGCAATCCATAACGGAGCGCGCTGTTTAGTTATCAGTTCAGTAGCAGGCACGGCTGCCATTGTTTTCCTTTTTAGGATTTATCACAGGCGGCCCAAGCTCTCTTTGAGAACCCCACAAGGGAACACAATTTGCATATCGATTTATAAGGATTTGTATGGGATTTTCTACAAGATATCCATAGAGATAGTTAAAAGTGAAAATATTATAATATATAAAAATGGCTCACCTTATTCCCTACGTGTGTTGCTTGCTCCCGGTGTCGTTATTTTACCGATTTCACTCGATTTAAGCGGTTTTTTTTAATCCTGGTTTTCTCTTCTTAAAGAGAAGACTTTAAGAAGACTTTGAGAAGACTTGGCTCTTTAAGAAGAGAAAACCAGGATTAAAAAAAACCGCTTAAATCAAGTGAAATCAGTAAAATAACGACACCAGGAGCTAGCAACACTCGTAAGGAATAAGGTAAGCCATTTCTATCTAATATTTTCACTTTTAACTATCTCTATGGATATCTTGTAGAAAATCCCATACAAATCCTTATAAATCGATATGCAAATTGTGTTCCTTGTGGGGTTCTCAAAGAGAGTTTGGGCCGCCTGTGGATTTATCAGCTGAGATGAGGCAGGCGCGACGTGAGCGTTAAAGGCGAGTAACACGCAAGAGGGGCAGGACGCGGCGCGCTCCTCGCGCCCACTCGGCGTTAGCCCGTGACAGGCTCTCAGTTGGTGGCAACGAGCGAAAACGGGAGCGCAGAAAAAAGACGACCAAGCGGACGCTCTGTCGCATTTTTCTTTGCGTTTCCTCTAATTTCGCGAACGCCACATTTTGCGTTTTCGCACATTCTCGATTTGCTCGTCTCCTCTCATGAGAACTTTGAACACGCCTATCACCTGCATCCTGTTAACTGAAATAGAAATGCAGATCCTTTCCTTAAACTGTGATTCTCATACCCATTTTTAATGTTCTTAGCCGTTACAGGTCTACAAGGATACACGATGAGTTTTCGTAGACAAAACATAAAGTGTAATCTATGTATCGATGACCTCCATCGGTCACAGCTGGGAGTGGAAAGTCTAATACCGGTAATTAGAGTATCTATGGCCGGTCAGAACAAATGTTGAGGTCCTCTTAGATGTCATGTACTGAATAAGCTGGAATAAGTTCTGGTTAAGACACATAAAATCCTTTGAACCCTAACACTAGTAAGCATATTCTCCATACTGTTCTCTGAACATTTCCTAAAGTGCTGACAAGGAGAATTTGTTTAATAATCAAGAGCTTCTTCAGTTGGTGATCATTTCCTTTATTCTCTTGACCAGCATGTTTGATTCACTCTTTGACAACAAAGGGTCACCTGTACAACCGCTACACTCATTTCAAAAGTCTACCATTATCAAAAGTCTTAAGGATTATTTTCCTGATCATTAACTGATAGATATGCCCCCAAAAATCCCTTCTGGAATGCAAATTGTGCACAGCAACTTCCTTATAAACTAAGTAAATTTCACTCATGCCAGTCTGTTTTAAATATTCAAGATTCACTTGATGTCTATTCAGAGAGGATATTTTTCACATAAGAAGGTTAATAACCATTGGAAAAGATCCTATACTCTAACCAAAAATTACACCTTCATTTCTTCCTGAGTGTCTCAATCATCTCCATCACTTGGAATACAGTTTCATGAGCCAGGGCTTTTGCATAAACTGTTATCAGTTTTGAAGCTGAAACAAAATCCAGTGTACTAAAGATGGAGTCCCACAGTGCAAACCCAAGGGTGGAAGGAACAAAGCCACGACCATATTCCACCATCCATGTTCCAGCTGAAAATTGCACGGCTGCAACCTCACCACAGCCGTGAAACACAAGATCCCCTGGACCATAAACTTGACTTTTAAGGGTGCCGTCTTTCCACTGATGTAGAGAGCCAGCTAGTACTGTGTCGGAAATGTTTGCCCAGTAGAGGCCTCAAATAATAAAAGTACAATAACTCATCTTATTACATAGTTGGCAGCACCAGTGGGAAATATATAGCAAATCCTGCACTCTAATTGGCTACCCAAGTGGGCAAGATGGGCTTGGGATTGCCTGCTTTAATCCTGTGCTAGAAAAAAAGTGCATGGAGCTAATTTACAAAGTTTGCAATTTTTGTACAATGATGGCGATGAAGTCCCAAAATATTAGCCTTGTTCTTCTTTTGCATTTTTTGATGGACCTCACCTTTGCCTCAGTCCATAAAAATGTGAAAAAAGAACTTGGCCAATATCCAGCCATTTTGACCTCACAACTTGAACTACTTGCAGAATAAGACCGAGGCTCGAAGAGCGAAATATATTTCAAGATTCTTAAAGCACTGTTCATTTTTACAGTTTCTATACATGCGTCCAATGCGATACTCAAGACATGATGTCTTGTTCTGCAAGTACTGTTCAAGTTATTCAAATGCATTCTAGCCTCAGCAACTACTATTTCTTTAAGTTGATCTCACAAGCTTAGTCAATGATGCATGCGTCATCATCATGCACATCCGGGTCCTTTTAACTCCTAGTGATGCAGAAAAGCCTCTTTGTTGTTCTCAGGAAGTATTGTTAACATTTACTAACTAAAGGAATGTTTTAATACCACGATTCCACGAGATAACCCTTTACAAACCAACATTGGTACACACATTCTCCATAGTATACATCTGCTAAGCACTGAAGAGGACAATTTCTCCAAAAATAAAGAGCTTCCTAAGTAGGTGATTGTTTCTTATATATCTTGTTGCCTGGTTAGCTCAAGTGGTAGAGGTTTGGACTTCTGTACGGGAGGTCAAGGGTTTGGGTCCCAGACCGGACCAACACTCAGGGTCTTAAAAGAACCGAGGAGAATATCATGCTACCTTTCTACTGTATATATAAAGAAATGGATAGAAATTCTAGTCTTCTCAGAGAAGGATGAAAAACAATATAGACCCCATCTCCTGCATCTTCATTGTACTGGTTAGCAGGGGATGTTTAAAGAACCCACACGCTTATCACAAAGAGTAGGGAATGGTGTTGTGGCCTGGCCTGTTTACTGAAATTGGGGGCATCTATTAAAAATTGGTCTTCACAAAAAATTGTAAAATGCTGCAAGCAGTCTGTTAAGTCCCTCACAAAACATTGTAAATGTGTATTTGATCATAATGTTAATTTGTGCAATTATTAATATATTCTCATGACCTTATTGTTTGATTCAATGGTGATACATTAATGAGAAATGGGTGTAAGTCACTCTTAAGGCTGAGAGGATTCAGGTAATATGAGATCAACACTTTTATTCCAAGTGAACGTAGATGTATTGATTAGAACTTTACTATCACTTTACTAACAGAGTTGTCATCCTGAACCCTTAAACTCACACAAGTGATTAACATACAACCTCTCCCTGGAGTATCCTATACCATCCAGCAAACGGGAAATGAGAATATTCAAACTTATCAGGTGAAAGTTGTTATCTTGATCTAACACCAAATTCTCATGCTAATTGGAAAGGAAATGTGTAACAGCTAGGGAAGATAACTAACAGTCTGAGATCTTGTGAGTTATAGGGCTAAAAGATATCAAATATGTTCTGTCAAGCGTCCAGCATTACAAACACAGTTAAGCATTGTATTTCATCACAAGGTATTATGGTTACCATATTGATTTTCCACATGATTGTCAGGGATTGTAATTGTCGTGCTCGCTAGTGAAAATGCTTTCTAATTCTTGTTTCACCACAAAATTTTACTTTGGATATATCTGGTTACACTCCTGATGAAGGACCTACATCTCATTTGTTTTGGGGAGCAAGCTAATGAATCAGGGTTCGAAGGATCAGAACAAAATCAGTGGAATAAACCAATTTGTTGTTGCTATCAGTTACCTTGAGTTTTGTTTTAAACTCAACCAACCTGCTCCACTTCAAACAACCCTCAGTGTCTTGTCTGTGCAGCTTCACACATTCAAATTTTGCATTAGATAACTTGCTAATGAAAATGGTGTAACTTAGCCATAACGTCAAAGAAAATGCTGCTCCTTACGTTAAACTATACCTGAGTGTCCTTGTGTGTCAATAGCTGTACCAAAGAATAGCACGTATTCTGTCAGAGAAGCATGCAATAAATACATTGATCCCATCCAGCCTCCAGCATTCACAAATTGCCATTGTCTTGTCTCTTCAGGTAGGACGTGACCTGGGTACTTTTTTTCCAGTTCTAGAGCTATCTTTGTGAACATGACATGAATGCTTTGACCTAGGAAAAAAATATTTATATTTTCATGAAACTACAAAAGAGAAAGATCACCCTTGAAAGCCAATTATATGGCAAAATTGTCCTTCGTGTACAAAATATAGGAATTTTCCTTTTTATTATCATGTCTTTACACCTTCTGATGCTATGGTATCCCTTTTTAATGCTCTAAGATTTGCCACGCATGGTTACCAGTTACCGGCTGAGGGGGGGTAGGTGGTTATGGTGCAAACGTGATTGTTTTTTCAACCCCAAATCAGCACAAGAGAAAGAGAGGTATAAACCAAAATATATTTTGTTTTCAGTGAATTGTTGCGCACCATTATTCTTGGCTTCATGGCACGCAATTATGCATGCCCTGTAACAAAAACAGGTAAAACTTTAAAAAGCCAGATATATAAATCGGTTTGCATTCTAATAGAGGGAAGGTACGAAAATAGAAGTAGAAAAATGGCATGTTTTGTTTGAATAAGGTCAGGATTTGGCGAACCGGAAAGAAAACCTTGACCAAGAATTCCGTGGAGTACCGCACCGGAACAATTATACAGGCCGCAAACTCACCTTTTCCTGCATGGCGCTTGGCTATCTTGGAAACCTCTTCAGGCGTGAAAAGATAACTTTTAGTTTGTAGCCAGTAATTAATCCCAATAATAGCAAAGCCGAAGAGAATTAGATAAGAGAGCAGAGACATCGTGGAAAGAGTTTCCCTGTCGACGACCTGTTTCCTTCGAATCGCGTGACACTTCGCCCGCGATCAATCAGCAGTTACTCACTCACCCCAGTTTACCAGCGTTTTGTGCTAATATGGCGGACGAACTCGCGGCTTGAGGGTCTCCAAAATTTAATCGATCTAATTGTCTTCAAGTTCGTGATTCGTACCTTGATCATGAAGTCAAGTTCAAGAGGTAATCCCTCAGCGACTGCTATTAATGTAGAGCAGGTTTAGAAAATGCAATTTCGAAACAGTGCGTAGAACGCAAGTCTGTTGTCACCACGTGCACTCACCTGGTTCACATGATTTGTTTTGAACTGCTGTGTGCTCAACTGCCACTGATTCTTTACTAATCAATACTGCAGAGTTGCACTGTGCATGTGCTTCTTACTCTCTGAAACGAGGAGATCCATCTGTTTAAAGTACTTTTCAGTTGATTCGATCATAAATCAGCATGGCGTATGATTCGTGAATCAGCTGATGAAAATTTTCATGTGTAAACTTCAAGGTTTCAAGCCTTCTGACGTTCATAATACAGCCCAAGTTTGACTACAGTAAGCCAATGATCAGCTTGTGAGAGAAGTGTGGATACATTGTTAGATCGCTGAGCGTCTCTTGCAAATTAAACGTAATCGTAGACCTTGGTACACGTATCTCCATACTTATAATTTTTGATTTTAGAATATCTTCTTTTTCGTTTCGACTCAGGAATTTATTCCAAGTTAAGAGATTCTGCAGTAACTTGGGATGAGAGGCTGTCATTAGCGAGGTGCGCCTGGGACTCTGATGATTGTGTGATTCCAAATAAGCAACAAGTTCTCTTTGATTGGATCATCCAAGAAATTATTTCTGGGTACAAGAAAGGAGCAAAGTGAGTATTTTGTACATTCATATACACATCAGCAAAAGACGTAGTTATAAAGAATACACAAAGAACTAGAGATATTTATTCACAAGGAATGTCAGTAACCTGTGTGTTACAAGAGTTGTGTAACAGCTTACAGTCAGTTGTATGTCAATCATAATCAGAGAGGAGTAGAGACCCTGGAAAGGAAATTTCATTAATCGACTCAATCCGCGGCTAAGAAGTAATTGTCAATCATCAGATAATGTCGAACAAAAATTGGAACATGTTGGAGAAAATCTTGACCCTGTAATTCCCAGAAGTGATTAACACGTAACTTCATGATCACCCTACAATAATTTTATATTTTCCAGCAAACTGGTAATGAGAATTAATGCTTAAACTTATTAGGTAGAAGTTGCTGTCTTGATCGAACACCACACTCTCATAACTACCGCTAATTTACAAGGAACTGTGTAGCCTCCTGGTTAGCTCAATGGATAGAGCAGTGGCCTGTTGTGCAGGAGGTTGAGGGTTCGAGCCCCAGCCAGACCAACACTCAAGGTCTTAAAATAAATGAGGAGAATATGCTACCCTTCTATAACATCAAGAAATGGTTAGATATTCTAGTCTTCTCAGATAGGGACAAATAAATGGAGGTCCCGTCTCCTGCAGGGTTAGGGGTAGGAGACGTTAATTTCCCACGCACGAGATTACTGTGCGATGGATGTCCTCCCCTGGGGTGGGATGGTTGGGTTTACTGGGCCCGCAGTAATTGGCGCAAGCTGTTGCGGTGTCCCTGCCTGTCAGCGAATCTAATAAATTAAAGCTGAGGTGAAGAGAGAATTAACAATCAGATCTTGGCAGATAAAGGGTTAAATGAGGTCAGATGTCATGTGTGAAGTACTCCTTTTGGTGTTTTAAACAGGTCTGTCAATCATGAGTTTTTAAGTGGGCTTTGCCGATTACTGCTTCATACTCTCCAGAATCAAAAAGACTTTCATAGTCCTGGGAAACTTCCAATCACCTTAAAACCTCAATTTCTTCAGGTTTGTATTGATTTAGTTGCATCCAGGATCCATTCCATCATACTAATTTGAAATTCTTTATACCTCTTACTGAACTGTTACTTAATATTCAAAACTCTGTTTTAGGATGTCCATTCTATTTTGAACTATACATTGTTGTGTTAAATATAAATCAACAATGAAAAAGCTATCGTCATTGAGCTTGTCAAAGGGAAGCATACATGTCAATTTTCAATACCCAAAGTGAAACAAAATTTATGCTTAAAAGTTTAAAAAATGCATCCTATCAATGTACCTGGCTGATAAAGATTGTCAGAAATATTTTATAATAGATAAGTTTTAATGCAACAGAAATGATTATTTTTCTACAAATCTCATGTTAACTGCGGTGTCATTCTTTGGGTCAAATATTAACTTTTCAAGATTTTTTTGTGGCATTTTCACTATTATGCATACTAATGGAAGTCATGAACTCCTTACAGATATGTTTTTTCTGTCTTGTAAAATGATACTGTTATCTTTTTTTGCTCATGATGATAGTAGTCAACTTGTAAAATATATATTGCTAGGAATTGCTACTTTGTTCCTCTTAGGTGTTTACAGATGCATTCATTTCTAAAGATTCTGTACAAAATAGGGAGTCAATTAGCACCCTTATCAACTGTTGTTATGCCATTATGTCCACACCTCACCTCAGTGCATCTATGCTGGCTAAATTTGAAAGTTATGTAAGTAAATTTCACTTTTCTGAGTCCATCAATTTAATTCTGTGAAGTCTCATGCTATAATTTAATCACTGGATTTCAGTCATCTTACTGTGTAAATCTTTATTTTAGGTGTCCTTTCTTTCAGTCCTGGCAACCTTGTATGTCCAAATATATAGTGAAAGATCAGAAGAGCTTCACTTACTGTTAGAAATTTGCTTACAAAAGTATCTTTTGGCACAGAGGCAACAAGCAAATCAGCGAAAGGTAATAAACTAACAATGTGCTTGCTGGTTTATAAGTAGTGAAACATGGCACAGCACCAGAGCAGCCATTAATTATCGCATGCATCATTGCCAAACTGATATATGAAAAAATTCAGAATTCTTTACCAAGGCCCAGAGATCTGAAATTCCATTCCTGTTGGAATTACTCTAGTTTCTGTCAAGTATTCTGAACTTTGAGAAAAAACTGCTAAGAGCTTTTAGAGCGCTGGACTGTTGTGTGGGAGGTCTAGGGTTTGAGCTCCGGCTGGACCAACACTCAGGGTCTTAAAATCATTGAGAAGAATATGCTACCTTTCTATAACATCAAGAAATGGTTAGATATTCTAGTCTTCTTGGATAGGGATGAATAAATGGAGGTCCCATCTCCTGCAGGGTTAGGGGCAGGAGACGTTAATTTCCCACGCATGAGATTATTGTGATGGATGTCCTCCCCTGGGGTGGGATGGGTGGTTAACAGGACCCCCGTTGATTCCAGTTTTTACTACACTGAAGGGGCTATCCTGTATAAATATAGATGTCTACTCTACTCTATCAAATAATTACTGAACTAGCAAAGCCACACACTTGTAGCACTTAATCTACTATCTATGTATGCATATTGTTATGTGCAAGGTGGCCTCAGCTATAAGCCTGGTGGTTTCTAGAGGTCACCTGGCCATGCACTGAAATATGGATAAATTGTTAATATAGTAGGAAAAGAGACAAGTAAATAAATAAAAAATAGGTACAATATATATTTAGATAAGATTATCGAACAACAACAAACATATGAAACATATGAGTGAACTGCGGTTATGAGACGTATATAAGAACGATCCTTCGCAGTAAAGCACTATTTGAGCAATAGTGGAAATCAAAATTTTTTTCAGGTCTGATTTCCACTATTGCTCAAATAGTGCTTTACTGCGAAGGATCGTTCTTATATACGTCTCATAACCGCAGTTCACTCATATGTTTCATATGTTTGTTGTTGTTCGATTTATCATTTACGGGTTTATATCGAATTAATTTGATGGTCTGCTCCCAGTTGGCTTGTTAGCTCAATTGGTAGAGCGCTGCACTAGTATCGCAGAGGTCAGTGGTTCGAATCCCGTACAGGCCTGAAATTTTTTTCAGGTCTGATTTCCACTATTGCTCAAATAGTGCTTTACTGCGAAGGATCGTTCTTATATACGTAGATAAGATTATGTAAGCCAGCTTATGAAATGTTAGATTCCTGGATATTTTCCAAGACATGTTTTCCAAAGCAATGCAAGACTCAAGGTGTGGGAGAATTTCTAAATTCTTGACTGGGTCTTGGATCTGGTTGAATATCTTGAATTAGTATAAACTAAAACAGTGGATAGCGTCGAAGGCGCGCTCTGATTGGCTAGTCAAACTCCGAATATCCTTTGCTATTTACCTCCGAGCAACTTGGGAAAAAATGGCGTCCCTGTTTGCATCCGTGACAAGCGAAGAAATCACTCAAATTAATGACGGTGGTGTATATCATCTCACTGTTTTAGTATAATTATATTCAAACAACTATTCACCTCAGTGTCGGTGGTTAGCAGTAGATATTTACCTTGCTGCTTCGCGGCTTGGTAAATATCCACCACTAACCACCTCCACTTTGGTGAATAGTTGTTAATTATCCACAATATTCTCTCCTGGTTAGATAATGCAACATGTAATTAAAAATACATTGTTGTTGTAATTGTAAACTTGGAAAAAGTCCTCCATGGTGTCTGCAGGAGAAAGAAACATATTTAAAGTACTTTGTGGCAGTAAGACCAGGAGAAATAGAAATTAGAGCTACTGGTATGCCTAGTTGAACTCTGACTTTAACTAAAAAGACTTTATCTCTTTGAGGTCTATTCAAAGATCTGCCCTTTCTACATGTAAACTATTCTGACTTTAATTCGTCAGGTGTTCACATCCATGTGCCAACAACTTCTTGAACCATTAATCAGACTGCGTCACATGTTGAGAGGCTTTTCCAAGATCTCTCAACCAATGGTGCATTGCAGAGATCAACAACTTGAAGATAATTGGCAAATTGGGAAGCTTGAAAAAATCTCTTGCCTGGTGGAGCTAGCAGTGACCAGATGCCTCTTTCATAAGTATGTGTATAATTGTTCGGAGTTGACTGAAAATCAGCAGGTCTGTTCGATATCTACACATACTTGCTTTGGTGGATCCTGAGGGAGGTTACTCTACCCCCCTCCCCCCCCCCATCATACTGTGGGGTTTTTTTATTACTGATCAGACACCAAAATTCTTGAAATGTCAGGATCACATTTTCCTACTAAACTGGCTAATTTGTTTGACAATGTGTAACAGCTACAGTTAGAGAATTGGGTTGAAGCAGGCGTAGGTTGGTCAAGCAGTAATTTTTGGACATTCCCAATGAAACCATCACTGAATTAATTTTAAGACTTGTACACTTTCAGACTAAGAGAAAAAAAAATCACACAGACAGGTGGACTTAAAGAGCTAGAGACTTGCAATAACAGACTTGAAGATATCTGCAGACCTACCAATGGACATACTTGCAGAAAAAATTACAGCTTAACAGACCTGCAGACTTGCTGACTTGTTGTCTTAGAGACTAGCAGACCTAAACTGAATGAACCTTTAGTTAGAAAAATCAACATTAAACTTTTACGCCCTAACACCAGTATGCATATTCTCCACACTGTTCTCTATACATTTCCTAAGGTGTTGACAAGGAGAATTTGCATATCAATCGAGAGTTTCTGTAGTGTTGTTGATCATTTTGCTTATTCTCGTGACCTTGCTGTTGGATTCAGGGGTGATTTGTAAGGAGAAATCAGATGCATGCTAGTCACAGTTTGGGGTTAAAGTGTTAACAGGTTTTCACTGGGCATCCCTAAAATTAATTCTTGCAGAGATCACATGATAGAGTATCCACAGGCTTTCAGGGGCCTAGAGGAAAAACAGACTGAATCTGAGGAGCCTGCCAACAAAAAACCAAGAATTTTTAGTTATCCCAAGCTTCTGTTTGAAAAGATGTGGGAAATGGTAGAATCACAGGCAACAGTGAGTAAAGTAGAAGTTATAATTATGTTTTCATCAAATGTTAGGTGTAACAAATTGAAAGATGTTTTTTCAGTGTTGTCATGCATGTGGGAGAAACAAAAAATAATACTTCAGGCTTATGGGTTCATTGCTCCAATGCTCTGTTACTGAGCTACAGACAGTTTGTGTGGTGGGTTGAATAGGAAAGAAGGTGAATTTCTTTTTTTTTTTTTTAGTCTTGTTTAACCCTGTATTTGCTGAGTTCACAATAGAGACCATATTGGTCTGTTTATTTGTTTGTTTTAACTCAGTTATTTTACTTCAATTAGGTGGAGATTGTTGGCACAAAAGAAGCAGCTATGGAAATTCTTCCTTTTTTGTACAAAGAATTTATCACCTCAAATAGGTTGGTGCAATTTGCACTGTCATAATGATTAATATAGAACCCAGTTAAGTCTCTACACCCTAATATTAGTAAGAATCTTATCTAGTCATGCTGTTCTCTTATAAATTTCCCTTGTTGCTGAGAAAGAGAATTAGTTTTTTTTTACAGTCAGGAGCTTCTCTGCTTGAAGATCAAATGTTTTCTTTATTCTCATCACCTTGGTGTTTGATTCTGTTGTAATAGTGGAGGGAGAAACTATATGTTAATCACTCCTGAGGGTTAAACTGTGATATTGACAGTAAGCTTTGTTTGCTTTCTAGAAAACTGAATTCTTCTACCTCTCCTGTGGAGTTTGCCTTTTTTACAGAAATGTGTCTGTTGCTGGGTGTATTGAATGGAAACTATTCTCAAAATACCCCTTTTATGTTTACTTTACTTCATCAATTGTTGGAAAGCATCCTGCACTTTGATATTTACCAGGTACATTCACGTACATTTGTTGATTAAGAATTAGTTATACATCTGTTCTGTAATAGATCATAGATGACGTCAGAATGTGGTAACAACATTATTGACCCACAAGGCATTGGCACCGAAGCCATGGAAATATAATTTTTGGTTTATCCTCTTTTTTTTTTTCTATATGATTACAATGTTGTCCCTCATTTTAAGCATAATAGGTAAAGGCATTTTCAAACTGGTTGAGCAATCCTTTTTCCTGTTGAGTATTCCAGAATTCCAAGCAGTTTTAGGCAGTACTCATTTGGAGACACTACAGGCAGTCAAAGAATATCCACAATGAATTTCCAAAGACAAATTACTTAGTAACGTAATGAACCATATAGTCCTCTCTATTGATATCAGTTCATTAATTCTTTTTTGTTTTTTTTTGTTTTCTTGTTTCAAGGTATCAGATGACAGCCAGAATGGCACGGTACAATTCACCTTTTATGACAGTTTGGTCAAGATTGTAATTAAAACAGATGAACCAGGGTAGGTGTCCAGTTGTAAATGCGGTACGTGTGTAGCATGTGATGTCCGTAAGAAAATGGTTTGTTCCCTCAAGATATGCTGTATTTGAACTGAAGTTCCAAACATGAGATTGAGTGTGCAAATTTTAACCCGATTTGATGGTAATGAAGTTGATACTAAAAAGAAAACTAGTTTCTTTTGTACGTGAAAAGGCAATTAATTTCTGAGTTCTTAAACCTGTCACAGTGACTATCAAATTGGTGCAAGATAAGATTTAGGACTCCTTTACCTCAACACTGACATCAGTGTGCATATTCTCCATACTGTTCTCTATACATTTCCTAAGGTACTAACAAGGAGAATTTGGTTGAGAATCAAGAGCTTCTTTAGTTGATTATACAGGGGTCAAAGGGCCAAGTATAAAATTGTCTTTATTTTCAGGAGAAATATTATTTTGAATTCACATTAATTCAAAGGCCTTACTAAAAAAAAAACAGAAGCGTGGAATGTTTCTGAAACAGCGTGTTGCTTTCCGCTGCTTACTAATTTCCCTTTATTTCAAGACAACTCTACTAAAGTTATAAATACTCCTTTTACTGCATTGTTACTTGCAGCAAAGCTGTATTCCAGTGTCTTGATGTTCTGCTAAAACTGAATCACTCCTTAGTTGAGCCACACTTGGATGTTATTTGGAAAATGCTGTGGAAAACGGAGTGCAGTGCTGGTGATGCTCACAGCTCTTTGATGAATTCTCTTATTTCAACCTATGTTAAACTGCGACAGGTACTGCACATACTCCGCACAGTTCATGCGTCTTTAACAGAAGCTGTATTCACGATTGATTGAAATTTTTGTGAAAGTGCATTTCTGAGCCATATTTATTAGCTTGCGAGTAGGGTCTAATCAGAAGCGCCTCGAAGCAAGGCAGGTTTCTTTGCCAGCAGGAAAGTACGCAGACGGCAAACGGAATTTAGAAGTTCTCATTCCTGATGGTCACTACAACTTTTTGGTCTAAAATGCGAAAGCAGCGACCGCAAGGTCGATATATTGGCGTCAAAGCGCGCCAGAATTAGTTTCATTCTTTTTCCAGTTGCCGTCCGCGTCCCAAAAACATCTCTGCTTTAGCTCTCTCTATATCTAAGGGCCAAAGCAAAGTTCTCTCTGACTCGACTTCTATTGTAAGTCTGCTCGCAGGCTTTGTTATTTTAGTTTGATTTCTGGTACAATTGCTCTTTTTCTTTTATTTATTATTTTTTTTTTTTACAACGTATAGTTTGACAAACTTGTTTTGGCAATTCTGGATTCTTTGAGAAGTTTGAACCCTTCAAGTTCTGGATTAACGTCATTCTTCAACCAAAGGTTGGGAACAATTTGTTTGAACTTTTTGTTGGTATAGTACCCCCCCCCACCCCCGCGTGTACTGCAGTGCCCTCAAGCACGTCATGCGCGTGTAACGCGTGTACTCCATGTATTTTAATACGTCATTTGTCATCACGTTTCACCACATCTAAATGCGTGTATACGTCTACGCGAATTCGGTAGCGCGTCAAGCGCTTGTAATTCTGTGGTACACGCGATATACTTTGTGGTACTGTAGTTTTAACGCGAGATCTGTGAAAGATGATTGGTGGACAAAACCACTTAATATCTGTGTGACATACGTGGAATAACTCTCGAGACAACTTTAAGGAGCGTTTGTAGGGAGCTGTGAGCTTCGGAAACAATTTGAGCCGTGCCTTCTTGGGCAGGCGATCCGAAGTGTTTATATGAAGTAAAGTTGTCCCGCCTGACTGGGTTACTTTGCTTGCCGCAGCGAGACAGCTCGCCGCCTCCCCTTCCCACCCCCCACCCCCCCATTGTCTCGATTCCCTAGAACGGTTGGTTAAATTTTTCAAAGAACTGATTGGAAAGGGAGGGTGGAGGGTTGTTTCGGGTACAGGAGTTCATTGAAATGGGGTTAGCCAGAGCTATCGGATTTTGTATGCCTAGCTCCAGCATTCATTTCTTCAGTTAGTAAAGTTACATTGATATGTATTGACTGACTGATTAATCAATTCTCTGATTCTGTTTCAGGTTTATCAAGGCCATCCAAAGTCTTCCCCTTGGACAAATTACCACGATTTGGAACTCATTTTGTAATGAAATCACTGAAAACTATCTGGGAAATCATTTAATGCGAGGTTCGGAAGCAGCACTAGGAAATAAACCGAATAAAACGAAAAAATCCTTGTCACAGGTAGCAGTGTGGAAACGTCTGGAATATGTGTCAAGTATCTTCTGTTCCTTTCTTCTCCACATGAGTTTTGTGGGGATTGGAGAACATCGAAAGGGAAAAACCTCATTGTCAGCAGTGGGAAAATTGTTAAGTCGTTCAGTACTGGAAGTGCTCCATCCTATGATAGAGCTTTCATCAAACATTCATCATGACAAAGTGAGTGTGGAGGGAAAAATCTTCTCATAATGCCTTGAGTGCAAGTATAGCCCAAGCTCGCACAATAAGCCTCCGTGAAAATGTAAATATTTTTACGTTGCGAAACGGGCGAAACATAAGGAGCTGTATACTAATAAACGGTTGCACTCTCAGCCTAAAATCTGAACTAGTTTTGAATAAAAACAAAATCACCTCGGTTAGGTGGTTGTTCCTTGGTATCGTGTGAGTTCTCTGGGCTGATTTAAGGCCGTTTAGCTTGATGTTAGTTCATGTGCTTTGTCCGCTACAATTACAGTACATTGTGCGAGCTTGGACTACCTTTGCTTTGAGTTCCGAATGTGTGTGTGTGTTGTAACACACACTTTGTTGCCGACAGCACCGCAATACAATAATGAATGCTTAACTGAACGGATTTATTTGATGTTTTTTTTTTTTTTTTAATCTTCTTTTTGCTTCAGGCAAAAGAATCTGCTTGTTTTTCTATTTTGTTGTTACAACGGGCCTTAGGCGATCTGGAACTGTTCTTGGGAGATTTTAAAGTTGTCGACTTTGACAATGAAGCAACTAGAATACTACCATCAGTAACGTGGATGAATGCGATTAGTAATTTTGTTCCTGCAAAGCGCAACAAAGAAATTATCGCCGCTCTCTCTAAAGACAAAGGAAGACTTCGTTACCTGATGGTTTGTAACAGATGATTTTTCTTTTAATGCTTTGTTTGTGGCCATACTCAGTTCAAGGCGACATGTAAATGTTTATTCAAAGACATACCAACATCCTGTGTGAGATTTCTCTTCAAGCAAATAGAGAAGTTCTTACCCTAAATCTTGCTTAGCCAAATCCTCACTTAACTCTTTGCATCCTGACACCAGCACGCATCTTCTCCGCACGCTCCTCCATACAGAAAATCCTACTCCTGCCATACTGGTGCATGGCAGGTTATGCCCATTCTTACGTCAGATTTTTCGGATAGTTTATAGGCGGAGAGAGATCTGGGCTCTAAGAACCCAGCGAGCCTGTTCGATTAGTAGCTTAGCACTATAGTCACCAGGCACGTAGAGCATTCGGTAAATGTAACGTTTTCTTGTTTTGTAGAGTGCCCTGTGTATTCACAACATCAGATATGCTTTACTCCACGAAAACAAAACAGCAGAGGAAAAGGGTAAAGGGAATGAGCTCAAGAGACTGGTGTCTAGTGTTTGCAGTCCCGTCAACGACACGCTTTGGTGCCTTGCATCGTGGGATAGACTGGTAGGTGAAATAGAGATTGTAATTGCATTCCTTTTTTTAGAATTTATATCTGTAACTTCAGTGTTTATCGACTTCTGAAAGTACTTCAGATCCTAAAAAAATGTGAGGGAGGTAGACTTGATCTAGAGAGTAACTTCAGAAAACATCTTTTTCTTTCTTTTTCTGTTTTTGTCTTTGCGCAAATAAGGAATGGTCGATATGTCAAGAAAACGCTCCAGTTGCATTATGGGATTTGATCAGCAAACATGCTGCGGTGCTTCTCCCTTTGTGTACCGCTGATCATCAACTACAGATTGCTCATCTGATCATTAAGACTATAACTCAGAGAACGCCAGATGCGGAACAAACACAACCAGGGTAGGCTACTTGAAGAAACTTGTAGAACCAAATCATTTTATTTTCGGTAATAGAACTATCTCATTCTGACGAGTGAGGAAATTTGTTAGAAACGATAATTTCTTTGTAACAATCTTTTGTATCCAAGCTGATAGAGCGCTTTTCGATGGAGTGTCGTGAAGCCAAACCAAAATAATCTCAAAGCTAATCACAGGAAATGGAAATACCTTAAGAGCCAATGAGAACTCAAAGTACTGTAAACTCAACCAAACTGCCTAAAGCGCGGGAAAACGCGGGCGACCAAGCCTTGATTGGTCTAAGTTTTGCATCTGATTGGTCGAAACGGTGGCGCGAACTTTCTAGACCAATTACAGAGAGAAGTAAAGCAAAATCATTAAAAACCTGGATTACTTTTGAGACTCAATTGAAATTGCTCTAACTTTAGTCAATTTTTATTTAGTAGGTATTATAGAAGATGCCCATTCGTGACTTAATTCTAAGGAACTTTCTAAGTTGTCCACTGTATCTATAATTAGTTGTTTTTATTGATGTCAATCTATATTCATCCCTTTATTCACTTATTCATTTATTTTGATTATATTATTTTTATTTCAGGTGTATAACCATGCTTGATGTATCGATGGAATTGATTCAAAATGCGAGCTTTCACGAAATGCTTGGCATGCAGTCCAGTACAGTCTGTGCTCTCTGGGGTCGCCTTAGACATGCTATCGATTCTGGTGAATGGTAAGTATTCAAGAGCGAACCGGGTTGTGAACTTTCAGAAGGCAGTACAAACACTTTGTTGATCATCAAATTGAATTAACCGCCCTTACGCCAAGCTTCGAAATCTCGGCGTTTTAAGTGTCAGCCTTGTCCCTTTAAGCTTCGCTTGTAGACAACTAAGACGGGTTCACTTGTTTAGGAATTGGAGTCACTTTACACTCAGTTTGTATAGGAAGTCTCTTACTATCTGTGAGAACAACACGCGCGAGGAACGTGCGAGGGGACATGTTTCGCTTTAGCGCGCACGTTTTCATCTTGTGCACATGTTTTTTAAAGGGTTGACTTTGAATATGACTCATACTTGGTGACTTAGTTCTCACAATGGATAGACAGTCAGGAGTGGTAAGACTAAATTCTTTGCAATTAAGAGCAATCCTTACGCAGCCTTTCCTTATTAATGAAAATTAACGTCAGCGACTTCTTACACTATTATTTGGTATCTTTTGTAATTCTTACACTGAAAAACGTTCGCCATTACCAGTTATTCGTGAAAAAGACATCGTTTGGGTTTTGTCTTTTCTTGTTCTCCAGCAGTACTAATATTCCAGCAGGGAGACTGATGAACGCTCTCTCTAGTATTGCAACACTAGCCGTCTCAGTCGACGGAATTTTGACAGAGACGTGCGATGATGATCGAGCCATTGACGATGAACAAGAAGGAAGTATTGAGGTGGATTCAGAGGGCGAACAAAGTGGTAATTACCTGTGTTTGCTGATCTATTGAAATGAGGCTGCAACTCCCCCTCTCCTCCCCCCCCCCCCTCTTCCTCTAATCAGCTCTTTCTTTACAACCAGCTTTCTGAGCTGTAGCTGCGTTAATCATTGAGGCGAGTAAAAAAAAAAAATTATCATGAAAATCGTCAATTTGGCAACCTTGTTTGGCGGTCTTGTAGAAATTTATTTTTATGGTAAAAAAATGAAAGAGATAGGAACGCTTGCAAACAATATAATTTTTTTATTTTAATAACGCAATTTTTTTTCCATTTTTCTTTTTTTCTCGTTCTTTCTATCAGTTTTTTTCTTCTCCATTCCAGCAAGTGACGCCCAGAGTTATGATGTTATGTAACCTGCATCTGCTATTGTTTTCGTTGCCTTTGTAGCAGAAGAAAGTTCAGACTACGAGAGAGACGAGAATGAAGATGTTAGAGCAAACGAAACTCGCGAGAGTGACGAACCACGTGTGGATAACTTGCAACCCTTCCGTTCTCTCTGTTATGACATAACTAACATCTCTAACAGCATTTTGTCTGCCGAAGTCCCTTGTACCAACCGGCCAGAATCAGCTAAGAAGATCCTGCAACATCTAAAGGTATAGCTGAGAACCTCCTTGGAGGTTTGGTATGGATGGCGATTTCCTCCTGCCAATGCTTCTGTTGCGCTTGTTACTATCACACTCGGAGTGTGCTCATTTGTCTCTGTTTTAAGTGAATCTTGTCACGCAACACGTAACGTGATCAGGCTAAGCGACGGCTGCTGTAGAGGCAATGAAGTGAGCCGGATTCTAAGATTGTGCTCGGTGAATCTCTTTTGATGACAGCGAAACATATTTTTTTGTGTGTTTCAGGTTCTGGGTTTTCTTCCTCTTGATTGGCTGTCCGATGAAAACCGTGTTCGCTGTTTGATTGGCCTGCTCTCTTGTGATGTTCTCCTGGGTTCTAACATTTTCCAGGTATGGACAGTAATTGCGCTGTGTGATTGGTTAGGAAAATTCAAGCCATCTTCTCAACCAATTAGATGCGAAAACGAAGAACAATCGCGGCACGGTCATTAGCTTTTTCCCGCGCTTGAGGCCGCTTATGTGAATTTCTTTGAGTTCTCATTGGTTCTTTGTAATGTTGATCTTATCCTGATTGGCTCGATTTCGTTCCTAGGGGTGGGAAGAATAGAGAACCTGATAGATCGTGGCTGTTGATTAGTCGTGTTGATTAGTGTTGTTTTAATTTACGACACTCAAACGAAAAGCGCGCATTATAAAAACGATCGCGTTTCCATTTCTGATTTGAACTTTGTAAAATTTTCTAGGATTGCTCTTCTGACACGTTAAAGCCTCTTTTACTGAGCCGCCATCTCCTTACAGTTTTATTCGACGGCTGCGTCACCAGACGGAAGTTTGTAGCGCATCATGTGCTCGACTTGGATTCGCTACATTCTTGGCTTATTGGTTCGGCTAC
Organism: Stylophora pistillata; assembly: GCF_964205215.1. Classification (NCBI taxonomy): domain Eukaryota; kingdom Metazoa; phylum Cnidaria; class Anthozoa; order Scleractinia; family Pocilloporidae; genus Stylophora; species Stylophora pistillata. Next base: position 4,070,284 of record NC_142522.1, on the reverse strand, counting down.
CAGACTATGGCGACAGAGACACACGGTGAGAATGCCAATTCCTGATTGTATCTTATTGAGAATAATAACCGTTAGCCGCGCCACCAGATAAAATATTTTCGTATCTTAAAGTTGTTGGAATCGCTGCAAAGACCTTTGTAAATTTTATGTACTTGACATTCCAGTTCTTATAGCTACCTGAAAAGATGACATCATTGAATTGAAGTCATTTTAGTATCGATTTAGATTTCTCTTTAAATATTTGTAGTGTGCAGGTAAAGTCTCTATCGGGATGTAGGTTATTGCCCAATGTTGCTAGTATTTTAAGCAGATTTCTGTCATATTTGTATACTTCAATTAATTGCTCGATGTCGAGTTGTCATTACCAGAGTAGTTTGTGAACACGAGAGCACTTGCTTTCATTTTTATCTGGCTAGAAAACGCTTAGGTGCAAGGGAATCGATTGAACACCCTGTGGATTAACTGTTTACACCATAACATCAGTATGCATATTCTCCATACTGTTCTCTATACATTTTTCGAGGTGCTGACAAGGAGAATTTGATTAAAAATCAAGAGCTTCCTTTGTTGGTGATCATTTCCTTTATTCTCGTGACCTTAACGTGTGATTCAGGAGAATTAAGATGCTGGCCACTCTTTGGGTCAAATGGTTAACTATCCATGCCTATGACTATTCGATATTTCAAGGGCTCTGCACTTTACTTCTTATGTGTTTCCCGCCAGAATCCAGCTACTGCAAACGCTATGAATCTCATGCTAAGGGAAACCAGAGGTCTTTTCTTCTCCACATTCAAGTACCTTCTTAGAGCTCCCCATCAAACTGTCAATGCAGTTCAGAAGACCACAGAAAGGGTAACGATCACATATTTTGAGCGTTGTGACACTCTGTGAAGGTATATGAGAACGATCCTTCGCAGTAAAGCACTATTTGAGCAATAGTGAAAATCAGACCTGAAAAAAAAAATTTCAGGCCTGTGAAGGTGATGGTTTTCGTAAGTAACACAAACATTTGGAAAATTGAACTGGTGACTTTGTGATTACTAATTCGGATGGGAATGCAATGGGATTTTCACGGCCCTTGTAGGGAAGGTAACAGTTTTTCATTTTGAACAGGGTAACGAAGTAAAACTTTTTGTTAAGGATAATCCAGTCGGCGAATCCTCTATTAAACTTAACCGTGACTGTACCTTTTCCCCCGCCGTTCCCAAACGGGACCTCGTAGTAGCTAGGCTTCACTCATTAATCACGCATGCGTTGTGCTTGCCAACAACATAACTCTCCTTCCCAAAATTCCGCTGTTTATTCAGTGTGGTCACAAGGACATTGTTTGATGCTTAATTGTGTATCTATTTATTTAGTATTTATGTATTTTACTTTTTTTCAAACTTTCCAGCTAACAGATGAGTTACAGACTTTCTGTGCAGAAGTAAGGGATGCGTCAATGGACTCTTTGGAAAAATCTTTAACTTCTCATCATGTAGTTTCAGTCATTGTAGAGGGAATTTTGGCACTTTGTGAAGAAGTGAGTGTAATATTTCTTGGTGCACATGTTGTCTACCCTGGTGTTTTACGCCCGATTCCTTTATCAAGTCGGGGATAAAAGAAAGGCACCACGCGTTCTTCTCCCGCGCTTTACGCGGGTTTTGATTGGCTCCTCGAGATGTTGCCTTAACTGTGATCGGCTTTTCTCGTTTTGGATTCGCGACAGTCAAAGTAAATACACTCATACGAATGAGGCTCGAAGTTCGCGATAGGATGGATATTTTTGTACCCGGATAAACTAGTCGGCCTTAAAGCTTCCTAAAGTAAACAATTTTTTTTTTCCTCAGGTTGTTTCTAGCAAGATAGCCTCGAACAAGATGATCAGGATTTCGTCCGACGTGATGATAAAACTTGGCCCAGTTCTACTCGAGCTACTGAGAGAAATTGTTCACAAGTCACGATGGAAACAGAGAAATAATGGCCAAAATGTTGAGGAAAGCACTTTACCTGTTTATTTCTGTCAATGGCCTGACTATATCGACTCTTTCACTTCGCTGCTCCATATTTACTCGGTTTCCGAACAGTCCAGGTAAATATATGTGACCACGTGCACATTCTCTTTACAATTTAATGAATTATCCACTGAAAAAAGGTGGCGAGAATATACATTCGTATCAGGAAATGATTGTAACTCATAAACAAGGAAATGCTGATGTCTTTGAAGGGAGAATTTGGTGAACCACATCTTGAATGAGCTGAATGGCAAATGAATTTATCGGGCGCCTTCTTCTCTTAAATTTTTACATGTGTTACTTGAGATACTAAGCGCGCTGTCGTGAAAATCCTATCGTTGATATTTCAACACCTATTTGTATTGCTTAAAAGCAAAATAGAATTTGTAATTGCGATAAAAATAAGCAAACAGACAGACAGACAGACATCTATATTTATACAGGATAGCCCCTTCAGTGTAGTAAACACTGGTATCAACGGGGGTCCTGTTACCCACCCAACCCACCCCAGGGGAGGACATCCATCACACAGTAATCTCGTGCGTGGGAAATTAACGTCTCCTGCCCCTAACCCTGCAGGAGACGGGACCTCCATTTATTCGTCCCTATCCGAGAAGACTAGAATATCTAACCATTTCTTGATGTTAAAGAAAGGAAGCATATTCTTCTCAGTTAATTTTTAAGACCCTGAGTGTTGGTCCGGCCGGTATTGAACTCTCGACCTCCCGCACAGCAGTCCGGCGCTCTCCCAATTGAGCTAACCAGGCGGCGGTATAAACAAATATGTTTCGATTTTATTTTTCGCCTTTCATTTGAAGGTTACCTCAGTTCTTTATGCAAACTACTACTGTCATTAATTCCGTCTTCAGAAAACTGATTCGTGTGAATGAAGCTTTTAAGCAGAGGGAATGGCAAGAAGTATTTGACGTCATACTAGCAGTAGTCGTGCATTATGTTTTCGAGAAGGACCAGATGGAGTCAGCACTTTCAGCGAATGGGAATAAGGTAACCTTCACGATGTCGTGGGGTGAACAATTTGGATCAATTCGCTCGGCTTGTGGAGAATTCGCCTTATCATAAGTTTGCCACTTACCAGTTTACCCCATTACGGTGAACTGATCCCATCAAATTTAACAGAGCTGGAAATGGGGCGAAACTTCCAAATTCCGCTTGTTTAGAAGAAAACGACCATCTCTCTCTGGGGCTTAATTGTTTCGCCATTGACTACAAGCGTTTTTCCCGTTCTTTTCTCGTTTCTTTTTTTTTAACGCGGTGCGCTTATAGCAGAAAGTACAGACAACTAGGGAAGCACCTTCAAAACGATCATTTCCCAAGCAAATAGCTACTTGTAGAAGTTGCTTAAAAGTATATAACAATACCTTTACGATTATTGTGCTCATGTCGTTTTTGGAATTAATTAAGAATTATTTAAAGGATTATTAACCATCACTTTTCCTTTAAGGTTCGAATCGTGCGTTCCTGTCTGCGTTTCCTCAGAGTGGTGTGTATGTCTTGCTTAGAGTTACATTTACCAATAGATTTTCACGTTCGACTTCTGGCTTCGACGCTCTATTTTTTGAGGAAGCTGGAACAAAATAAGAATAATCGTACAGAAGACCGTGAAAAAGACAACAGCCTTCGTGTTTTAGAGGTTGGCATCCATCAGAGTGAAAAGATAGAACAGTCTATGAAAGCGGAAGACAGATTTTGCGATAGTGAAAGCATTCCGAAGGAGGGGTATCGTCTGGCTGTGTCACTGCTTGAAGGATGCGATCCTGACCTTCTACCAGAACTGCTTGAACAATTAGGAGATGAAATTGTGAGTAAATTGCCTTTGCTTTTATTTGTTAACTTCCCTTACGGTCCACGTAAAAATAAAGTCCTCTGCGCTCGGCCTGTTAAATCTTCTTCGATCATGTACCTGGTAATTATCCAAGTTTGTGGATAATCTGGTTTGCAAAACCGGTTAAAACCTGTTTTAAACACGTTTTTATGCGCACGCATCCTACAAAGCTGGCCGAGTACTACCTGGAACTAATTTGTTTCTAAGCAACAGGCCGCGCATGCTCGAAGAAGATTTAACAGGCCGAGCGCAGAGGACTTTATTTTTACGTGGACCATAGAGGAAGTTAACAAATAAACGCCTCTTCCAGCAGGGTACTTCCTTTATGGCAATTTTCTGCATTTGAGCATTAAGCTCTTTGGATTGAAGAACCTTGCCAACGCCACTGTTTCTTGGACAACTTAAAGTCACAGGTGGTTTTTCTTTTTTTCTTTTTTATCAGACCATGAAGAACATTGGTGATGCTTGTTTTGAACGACTTAGTGTAGCTCTTCGCGTTTGGCTCCGTCTGTTGAGTGGACGATTTACCAAAGACAGAAGAAAGGAACTCCGCCCAAAATTACCCAAGGTTTGTCCGACTCACCTCTGATCAGTGACGAGCACTGTACAGTTCGCTGTATGAAAAGTTTCCTGTCTTAGACGATATAGGATCACTTGCGTTTTAAATCAAGGATGGGTACATTTAGTTTAGCGCGGTTGACAAAACCAAGAGTTACATGTTTTGGTTTGACTATTGGCCAAGGAACAGACATGTTGCAAAAAAAAAAAAAAGTATTAAGCAAATGATTAAGGCAAGTTGAAATAGCGACTCTAAATGGTTCAACGTTTCTGTTGAATGTGCGCTTATTTTTAAGTTTACACACGCAGTCAGTGGAAACCAGCGTCGATTATTGACTGGCATCTCATTTTTCTTTTGCCAGATTTTATTCGCAGTACAGTCTGTATTACAAGAATTAAAAAGCGAAAACCTCACGGCTGTCAATCTGGCCACTGAAGTCATGGAAAAGATTCTCTCCCTTGGAAAGGTCTGTAGTCTGTTTGCCGAACTATATCTCGTTTCTTCGTGTTACAAGTAGTTTTAATTGCTTGAATAGCAGTTCACTTCCCGAGGATCTTTTTCGCTTGATTCAAATAACCCGAACACAAGTTGTAACCAGGAGAATGAAAATTATCACGAGGAGCTAATGAGAACGGCCCTAGCGCAGGCAACCAGGTTATATAATTGGCTCAACATTTGTGTCTGATTGCATCTGATTGCATCTGATTGCGTCTGATTGCATCTGATTGCATCTGATCGAATCTGATTGCAATTGATTTTTTGAGACGGTAGCGTGTGTTTCTAAAAGAGTCGCAGAGTACAGAAACGTAACCTCAGGGTGGTGTTGTCTATGGTGTTTTTTCAAGTGAGCGTGTAAACACCAAAATCAAAGTAACCGCAACAGTTAGTCCGATAAAATGAAAATATTACCAATGAGAACTCAAAATAAAAACACGCAAAGTGCCTGAAGCGTAGAGAAACGCAAGTGGCTTGTCACGATTGGTTTAAGTTTATCGATGGATCGGCTGAGATGTTGAGAGTTTTCTCGACCAATCAGAGCGTAACAGATTAATAACATTGCAGTGCTAGATTACGTTCGACACAGTGAGTGAAAAAAATATTCTAAGTGTCACTGTTTTCGATGGCAAAAACCAAAGGCAAATAGTTAGTGGTTTCGACTCTATATTTTTATTTAATGATCGACCTATATTTTTAATTCTGAATTTCAGGGAATGGTTCTTCCCCATAACGCAGTCGTTGTCTTGCACAGTGGTTTGATCAAGCTTGTAGCTAATGACAGGAGTTTTCCGCGATTGTTCGATTCCCAGTACTCTCTACTGAGTACTTTGCTCTTTCAACACTCTGAAGCCGTCTATGGAGCTGTGCCTGTGTTTATCACGTGTGTTCGGAGTATCCTTTGACCGCATGATTGTTTGTTTTTGTGGAGTGTTTAAAGTAGGAAAGAGGACAGAGAAAGTGCACGGGGGGATGAAACTGGAGGAGTATGGGAGGAGAGAAAGGCGAGAAAGAATTCATGTCTACCCTGAGATTTTAGGTTAGGATCCACGTACACATTGTCACGTTCTAAAGAATTTGAATACTGTGGAAGGCCTTAACTTGAACTTAGATCTTTTATTAAGTTTGATACAAGGATGTGATGTTCAAAGTGAAGCTGCTGTGGAAAGAAATGAAGATAAAACGTCAGAGGAAAGACTGAAACCAACTGAACTTGTGCAAAGCGCGCAGAAGATGGCAAGGTGTGTTCGTTGATTTAGTTAGCAGATAGCGCGCCTTTCGATTGAGTGTCGTAGAACCAAAACCAATAAGAGCTCAAAAGGAAAACAAGGAAACTGTTGAAAGCGCTGGAAAACGCAGGAAAACGCAAACGGCCAAGTCGTGATTGATGTTAGTTTCATTATTTGCATCTGATTGGTTGAGATAGTGGCGTTTGATATGTAAACTAATCACAGAGAAAAGCCGTGAAGCCAAACCAATGTAATCTAGGTTTACTTTCGAAACTCGATTGAAAATTGCTCTAAAGCTGCCAGAGCTTAATAATCAACAGTTAGTGTACAGAGTGAGCAAAATATCGCGATTTGTCACCAGCCAGGGGATTATTAAGTGGTCAGCGAGACTAACAAAACAACAATTTTCGATGACCGAGTTCAGAGATCGATTTAACATTTTCTTACTGGTTTTCTTTTTCATGATAATTTTGGAGAATCTCTTTCTGACAGCTCAAGAAGGCGATTTGCCATTTTTCATGAAAGAGCGTTGACACAATAACGCATATGCACGATATCTTTGGCAGTTTTATCCATAAGAGGTCTTTATTTGTAGACAGTTCTTTGGGACTCAAATGATTAAAACAGCTAACGGACAGGCTGACGATTGGCAATTTTACACACATCTTTCTTCCACATGAATTGAATTGCTTTTATTTTGTTGTTTTTCCATTACAGATTATATCAAGAAATTTCTACGCATAAAATCGCCTTTTCCAAGGTATAATCTAGTTTGTGTGATTTTCTGTTCCATTTTGTTCGTCTGTTTGACCGTTCACACTTTGACATTGGTGTTCATATTCTCCACACTGTTCTTTCTACATCTCCTCTAGTACTAAAAAAAAAAAAACAATTTGTTTGACAATTTAAGAGCTACCCAAATTGATGATCACTTTCTGTATTCTCATGACCTTTCTATTTGATTTCGAGGGTGATAAGTAAGATGAAATTAGAAGCCAGTGACTCTCTGGTGTAAAAGAGTTAAGCAAGCAGAATAATACAATGATCAGAAAAAAAAAAAAAAGGAGCTACAGTTTATGTTCAAAGCTCCCTGATCGTGCTCAATAGTAACAGATGACTCTACAGAGTTTGTTGGCGGCAATTCAAATTTCTCGCATTTACTGACTTCTAGTTATTTTGCTTATAGTACTCTCCGTACATGATCGCTGACTACATTCGTGGCGTTCAAACAATTGCTGTTCCTTCACCTGTTAGGGTAAGATCAACTGTGAAAACTGTTTGGTGACATTGTTTGTAGTTATAAAGTCTTGAACAAACCAGGAATTACCAGAGCCAGCTGAAAGGAGCAGACATTACGCTTTACGCCGTGCGCTTAAGCGAAAGCAGAGAGAGCATGTTTTTTTTTTGTTTTGGATAGGAAAGGACTTTTTTTTCCGATTTATGTACCTATTCATTGAAGGTCAGAGATGAATCAAATGAAGAGAAAGACACATTTTTCGTTTACATTAGCCGTGAACTTAGTAGCAGATCTCCCTTGCCTTTTTAGTATTCCTTGAAACTAAAAAGTAAGTGAGAAGTTCCACTTTTTATTTTTCGCTCTCAATAGGACGCTCTCACTTCTGGTGTTTACTGCTTGTTTGAACTGTGTGGTGAGCATGAGCTGTCGCTGTTACACGCTGTCCTAGAGAAAGGATCGCGGGAGCTATTTCATTCCTTACACGCGGATTACACTAAATATCACAAGTTCAAGGGCAAAGTTTGATCGTTAAACACTGAGAGTGAATTAAAGAGCAGAATCTCATATAAAGTACTAATAAACATAAAGATGATAGCGATTTGAAGAGAAAAACTTTCTACGCAACCGCAACTTGTTTTAATTAAGCTTCTGGTCGATGCGAAAACGAAGAGGCCCACAACAATGCTAATTTGTCAAGTTAACATGATCTGGCGCTTAAAAAATTAGAAAATATTGATATGTTCTGTCATAATGTACAGGTAATCAATGTTGTCTGCTTTGTTAAATTAACATTTGATATATGAAATGAAATAAAATACATAGCTTTTTAAAGAGACTGCTTCACAACATTTTGAGTCGTCGTTAATGTCTTGGAGAATTGCGCTTTTTCTTGGTGTAGAGGGCAGAGTTAACGTAGAGAACTAAAAGACTAAATAACGCAAAAAATAATTAAAACATTAGGTTTAAAAGGCGGTCACCGAGAAGCCGACAATTACCTCCTAATCCTCATTTGTCGAGGGTAGATTTATTCAGATGTTGATCGGAATAATTTCCGCTTGATTTTTCCCCTCGTGTTTACTAAACTAGGGGATCGATTTTAAAACTGGCTAAAGTTCGTTTTTGATCAGAACTGTCCGATCAATTCATTCAATTCCGCTTTACGAAATTTTTTCCTATTGAAAAGTTCTATAACAGAGGTGACCTTAACCCCTTAACTTTCCGAACCTTTAGTTTCAACTGACTCTGAGGTATTTTGTTGCGTTAAAAAGCAAATTTAATGGCCTTTACAATTACTGGTGAACCAGTAGTCTCCATTGTGGTCCTTGCAAACAAATGAAACAAATGGTCATCTAAATGAACATCACATCATTAAGAATATCATTAAGAACCCCAACCGGCCGGAGGAAAACCAGTTGGCTATTTACAAGTGTGGCCAAGGATCTGAACACGGGGCTACTGTGAAACAAATCTAGTGGTCAGGGTGGGACTCGAACCCGGGGGCGGCGGATTACGAGTCCGACACTCTAACCACTCGGCCACACTGCCTCCTTTTGCCTCCTTTTAAGGAAGGGGGAGGGGGAGGGGGAGGAGATAACAAAATAGGACGAAACACAAGCGATTCATGTGAGCTCTGTTTGGAAAGCGTGTTGAATTTGCCATTAAGTTGGATTTTACCCGCGAAGCGAGGGTGACTCTGCGCCTACCCACTCCTCATGACGAAAAGAGAGTAAAGAGAACTTTCAGTCTTTATTTCAAGTACACTAAGCGGTAATGAAGTCTTTCCGTTAGAGCGTAATCAGTCTGCTTTAAGCAGTTACTATTTTACAATCCCTTCACTGATAATCGTCCGCTGAGGTGCTCAGTTCCTATCCAGTAGGTCAAAAGCAAATTTGTCCATCAACTTTCTACATTCCTAAATATTCTGACCACACTCAGAATAGATATTCAATGTCAAAAGTTTATTTAGGATGAGTCAGCCAGTCTTGTAGTATACGCATCCTAATACAATCTACAAAGCAGTGCATGTATTCACCGAAACGGAAGGATTCTAACTAAAGGATCCTGTGCTACGCCAGATACGAAAAACCACTAAAAAACCATTCTTAAGAGATGGCCAAAAACTATGTGGAAACATATTCCTCATCTAATGCAGCAGCACGATACCCCGAGGAAAGAGTAACTAACCAAGTCACACTACTTATCACACAGAAAAATCAATGAATGTACTGATATTTTTTATAGAGTTGTAAAACAAAATTACATCAAATAAGAAAAATGTACGTGATCAAACTGGACTGACCGACCTAGAATGACTTAATTTTCCCGCGAAACGCCTAAATAATCCAAAACTACCATAATGCCACGTGAACCTCTTCAACGTGCCATCAGAATATTAATTTCTAACTAATTTGTTCCCATGTCACTTAAACGTCAGAAATCAGTTACATTTTACATCAGCTAATCAAATGAAATAAGTTTTGCGACAAAGAAAATCTAACGGATTCCCAATTTACATGGCTGAAAACACATTTTAAAATTCTTTTTTTTTTTTTTGTATAATTACAAACAAAATTCAAAATCTAACTTTTTCTTCCTATAAAATTAACATCCTACTTTTTGCAAGACTTAAATTTCATAACACCAAATAGTCAGCAGGCCGCACGCGCAGCTAGTGGAAATCAAACAGAAAAGGAGCATTCAGAACTCTTTAATGCTTTGTGTTAAATTGCTCACTTCATGACGATTACTTGTTAGAATTAGAAAGCTGTTAAAGCAAAAAGTTCGAAATGGTCCAGTTAAGCGCTGAGTTACTTTACGCGGTCCAACTTTTTTTTTCCTTTTTAAAATTTCTATAAAAAGGAAACTATAAAATTAAATATCGATTGATTTCCGCTTAATTTGAAATTCAAGTCTTTAGTTTAATATTCTTTTAGTGCTTTTCTCTCCACAAACTTAACAATGATCTAATTTCCTCCTAGAATACAACTAGTGAATGCTTAGGCTTGGAAACCTTTTCCAAAAGATGTTTTAACCCTTATTCTGAAAATGATACGACTTTTATGAAGTATTTATGCATTTAACCTCCTTATAAAATTTTACAACATTTTAAATAAAAAATGCAATCAAATCATCTCCCAAAAAACCAACAAATGCCAGATGAATCTAAACCTCGTAGAGAGAAAAACAAAGTTTCGCCCGCTCGATTTTGCCAAAATAAAACTGACCGGTACTAGCATCTTCATATCTGCTCGAACGCAAAAGCAAAATACAAAGTGGCAAAAAAACCTGATCGAAAATTGCCTGCTTAATAAAAAGACCACCGAAATAGGCCATTGGGTAAATCAAAAAGTACTCGCATTCTGCCAAAAATGCTTCAGTAACTATGGGCCACTAGTTTTTTTGTGTTATTTAAAGGCGGATCTTAGATTAGCAGAGAATAGCAGGCAAAAGTGACCTGGAAGGAAACATAAGCCTGTTAAAAGGAAATTATTGAGGGTAGTACCTAAACATGATCTCATGACGAAGGAAATGAAAAATACTAATAAATTAAACGAGCCGGGAATATGTGGACATTATACCATATTCATGCACTTTGAGTAAAATTTAAAAGGAAATGGAGGAGACAATTGGTGTTGATCATGACCTCATAAACCATAACTTGATTTTAAACATAAAAAAAAGAGTGGCAAGGGCTGGTTTGATTTAGCAGATTACGAGCAATTACTATACCCAAGCCTTAACCCGATAGCTAAAAAATGACTGGCTGTACGGACCGAATTGGATTTAAATGAGCTATAAAAGACTTTTTACGGCACTACAGACATAACGCCTCACTAACTAATAAGTATCATTAAGTCAGTGTCTTTATTCTTTATCTGATGACTCCATATACGGAAGCTTGTTAATTCACCAAACTAGGTCCAGTTCTCCTTCACTTGATGACAGTACGACACATCTCAGTCGGTCTTCAATTCAGAGCTTAAAATTGATGAAAAATCGAGGTAATATTATCAATAACACCTCTGGAAACTCGGCTTAATCATTCTTTTGTTTTCTACTATGGGGGATCAAAACGCCTTGGGACACTTGTTGAAAACATATCCAATATCCAACTATGGTAAGCGAGAACACTTCTTGCCAATTCAAGTCTGTACACAGAACCTTCCCTCCTCCCTTTAACAATGCTGGTAAAACTAAACACTCACCTCGCCTCGGAAAGTTTACATTGTTTTAGGGGAGATCGAGGAGGGGAGAGAGATCGGTTTTCGTAATTTCATGTTTAGTGTCCCAACTTTTTCGACCTCCACTTACGGTAGTTTACTCAAAAATGTCTATACTCAGTACCTGTGTGTACGCCGCGTCTTGCCAAGAATTGTCCTCCCAGGAGAAGCAGTGCTTGTGTTAGACAGACACCCCATCAAGTGCCTCCCTCCTGGTCTATTGGCATTCCAGCGTTACTCTGTCAACCATTGGCATGCAATAGTGCTTCAGTTTTTTGGAGTCTTTAGAGATATGGTCCTGCAAAAGAAACCAGGAAAACTACTTTGAGAGCGTTCAAATCTCTTCCTCAATAACTGCTCTGGATAATTCAGTAAAAATAATAATTCCTTTTAATAGTGTAATGATTCTGTATTTACTCAAGTCATGTCTAATTTATAATTTACTTACCGTGCCATGTGAGTTGATTACAAGTTATTGTGTTGTATTTATTATCGCCAAGCGTATACGGCCGCTGCATCATTCTGTTAACAAACGTGGTTCGTCAACAGTTGACCTGCAAAAAGAAAAGAAGATCTTCTCAGTGCTTTAAAGGTAAAAGATGTTTGTGGAAAACCACCGTCGACTCGACATGTTGTTGAAGAGGCGAAAAAAAAGAGCTATCACCATCAGTGGGCGAAAAAGGTGTAGCATCCAGCGTGGAATCGAAGTCAGTGGATTGCATCCTCCAGTTGTCAAGAGCGTTTGTCAAAAGACGACCTGCAAAAACAAAAGGAAATCTTTTAGTGCTTAAAAGGTAAAAGATGTTTGAAAAACCACCCTCGACTCGACATGTTGCTGAAGGGGCGAAAAAAGAGCTATCACTGCTTATGGGCAAGAAAGGTGTAGCATCCAGCGTGGAATTGAAGTCAGTGGATTGCACCCTCCAGTTGTCAAGACTGCTCGTCAACAGGCAACCTGCAAAAAGAAAAGAAAATCTTCTACTGCTTTAAAGGTAAAAGATGTTTGTGAAAAACTACCCTCGACTCGACATGTTGCTGAGAGGGCGAAAAAAAAAGCTATCGAATTCAGTAGATTGCAACGTCCAGTTTTCCAGAGTATTTGTCAACATGCGACCTGCAAAAGAAAGGAAAATCTTGTAGTGCTTTAATTGTAGAAGATGTTTTTGAAATACCATCCTCGACTCGACATGTTGCTGAAGGGGTGAAAAAAGAGCTATCATTGCCAACGGGCGAGAAAGGTGTAGCATGCAGCGTGGAATCGAAGTCGGTGGATTGCATCCTCCAGTTGTCAAGAGTGTTTGTCAACAAGCGACCTGTAAAAAGAAATGAAATCTTTTAGTGCTTTAAAGGTAAAACATGTTTATGAAAAACCACCCTCGACTCGATAGTTTTCTGAAGAGACGAAAAAAAGAGCCATCACCACCAATGGGCGAGAAAAGTGTAGCATTCAGCGTGGAATTCAAATCAGTGGATTGCATCCTCCAGTTGTATAGAGTGTTCGTCAACAGGCGACCTGCGAAAAGAATAGAAAATCCTCTAGTACTTTAAAGGTAAAAGATGTTTGTGAAAAGCCACCCTCGACTCGACACCTTGCTGAATTCGAAGGGAAGAAAAAACAGCTATCACCACTAATAGGCGAGAAGGGTAAAGTATCCAGTGCGGAATCGAATTCAGTGGATTGCAACGTCCAGTTTTCCAGAGTATTTGTCAACATGCGACCTGCAAAAGAAAGGAAAATCTTGTAGTGCTTTAATTGTAGAAGATGTTTTTGAAATACCATCCTCGACTCGACATGTTGCTGAAGGGGTGAAAAAAGAGCTATCACTGCCAATGGGCGAGAAAGGTGTAGCATCCAGCGTGGAATTGAAGTCAGTAGATTGCATCCTCCAGTTGTCAAGAGTGCTCGTCAACAGGCGACCTGCAAAAAGAAAAGAAAATCTTCTAGTGCTTCAAAGGTAAAAGATGTTTATGAAAAACCACCCTCGACTCGACATGTTGCTGAGAGGGCGAAAAAAAAAGCTTTAACTGCCGATGGGCGACAAAGGTGTAGCATCCAGCGTAGTGGAATCGAAGTCAGTGGATTGCATTCTCTGGCTGTCAAGAGTGTTCGTCAACAGGCGACCTGCAAAAAGAAAAGAAAATCTTCTAGTGCTTTAAAGGTAAAAGATGTTTGTTGAAAAGCCACCCTCGACTCGACATGTTGCTGAATTTGAAGGGAAAAAAAACAGCTATGTCCACTAATGGGCGAGAAGGGTGTAGTATCCAGTGCGGAATCAAAGTCAGTGGATTGCATCCTCTAGTTCTCCAGAGTGTTCGTTAACAGTCGACCTACAAAAAGAAAAAGAAATCCTCTAGTGCTTTAAAGGTGTTTGTGAAAAACAACTCTCGACTCGACACGTTCCTGGAGGGGCAAGAAAAGAGCTATCACCACTAATGGGCGAGAAAGGTATTGGATCCAGCGCGGAATCGAAGTCAGTGGATTGCATCCTCCAGTTGTCAAGAGTGTTCGTCAGCAGTCGATTTGCAAAAAGAAAATAAAACTTTCTAGTGGTATTTAAAGGCAAAAAATGTTTGTTATGAGCCACCCTCGACTTGACATGTTGCGGAAAGGAAGAAAAAAGAGCCATCGCCACCAATCGGCGAGACAGGCATATCCAGCACGGAATAGAAGTCAGAGGATTGTTTCCTCCAGTTCTCCAGAGTGTTCGTCAACAGTCGACCTGCAAAAAGAAACGAAGATCTTCTAGCGCTTTGAAGGTAAAATACGTTTGTGAAAAGCCACCCTCGACTCGACATGTTGCTGAAGGGAAGAAGAAAAGCTATTACCACCAATGGGGGAGAAGGGTATTGCATCCAACGCGGAATCGTAGTCAGTTGATTGCATCCTCCCGTTCTCTAGAGTGTTCGTCAACAGGTGACATGCAAAAAGAAAAGAAAATCTTCTAGTGCTTTAAAGGCAACAGATGTTGGTGAAAAACCACCCTCAACTCGAAATGTTGAAAAGGGGGCGAAAAAAATGGCTATCACTACCAATGGGCGAGACAGGCATAGTATCCAGCGTGTAATCGAAGTCAGTGGATTGTATCCTCCAGTTCTTAAGAGTGTTCGTCAACAGGGGACCTGCAAAAAGAAAAGAAAACCTTCTAGTGGTTTTTAAAGGTAAAAGATGTTTGTGAAAACTATCCTCGATTCAACATGTTGCTGAAGGGGCGAAAAAAGAGGTATCAACCCCAATGGGCAAGAAAGGTGCAACATCCAGCGCGGAATCGATCAAAGTCAGTGAATTGCATCCTCCAGTTCTCCAGAATGTTCGTCTACAGTCGACATGCAAAAAGGAAAGAAAATCTTCTAGTGATTTGAAGGTAAGAGATGTTGTGAAATGTCGCACTTGACTCGAAATGTTGCTGAGGGGGGCGAAGAAAGAGCCATCACCGCCAATGGCTGAGGCATGTGCGGCGACCGGCTCGGAATCGAGGCCAGTGGATAATTTATTAATAGTATCACATGAGGCTCCAAAGAAGTCGAATCCAGTCTCAATTATTGTCTGCCCAAGTATGTGTAGGAACAGACCGAGTCAGTGGTCACCCTTTTATATACCTCACATAGTTCCACAAGTTGATTTGGGAACCATAAGCGACCTGATGAGCTGTGTCGGTGACAATGGCTGAGAAACTAACCTCACTTTCCAGTGAAACACCGTTCAAGTTGGATCGGGGGAAAACAGCCATGACGTTAATGTAAGGGACATACTTAAACGAGTAGCCGAAAAATTCAAAGCACCCCTCGAAGCCACAACAACCAATAATTCGATCGAAGACGCCAACTGCAAGGGGAAACATTCTATTCCTTCGTCACTGACTTCAAACTCCCAGCCCGAGGAGTAGACATGACGGAATGATGGAGACGAATAAGTCAATTTAACATCAGTGGAATATTCATGACCACAAGGGATGGAATGCAGTTGATGTCTGGTTAAGACCCAGGGGTTGAAGTTAATAAAGTTACATAGATGAACGACTCATTTAGGCAGCCAAAAAAGGCGAGAAATTCCAAAAAATCCAAAAGATAGCAAACGAGCAGCCTTAGAGATGCAACAGGTGTGGATGCAATGCAAACGAACCCCGAGAAAAGAAAGTGGACATATTTTGCTCAAGTTTCAGAGTTCGAAAAAGCATTGTTAGCGTGTTGAAGGAAACGGACAATTCGGGAAATGAACATCCCAGTGATGAGGAAGATGCTGACAGGGATTTAAAACTACTACTTCTTGCAAGTCTAGAAATAAATGGGATCAACGACAACTAGGACGCATGATAATTGCTGTGAATTTCTGGAAATGGGCAATAGCAGCTCTTTTTTATCAGCTCGACCCTAGTATTCTATGCAAATGTAATTAACACCACTCAGCTCAGACAAATAGCACCAAATTTCGATCTACAAACCCAAGGACACATTGGTTTCCTACAACCAAGACCAGATTACCTCACCCTTCCAGAACAATTGAAATGTAAACGATTTTAAGACTATCCTGCAAGAAGCAATACCTTCGAATCGTTGCCAGATGGATCTCCGTACGTAAATCGTAGTGGTCGTTGTTTACAAGAATACAAGGAATCTGGATGCATACAAGTTGTTGCGTTGCATTTATTTTCGCCGAGCGCTGCTGGCCTCTACAATTTATGAATCCTTTTAATGAAACTTAAGATTTTTTCTAGATTTTTACCTTTTAGTTTCTTCTCTTACTTTTTAAGCCATCATTTGTATTAAGAACGAAATACTTTTTGTTTATTGGTTTATTGGTTTATTTTTTTAATTTTACGTTTATGCTTATATACTCCGTTTTAGCTGGTGGATTAATTAATCTAACAAACAAAAAAATGGAAGACCTCACCGTGCCGGAAGTACGCTGACACTCAATGGGACTGGATTTAACTGCAGCGGAGCAAACCGCCTCTGTGTTTCTGGAGAGGACGTCGCAGAAATAGATTGCTGCACGAGATGGCGCACTGCCTTGACTACAGCTGGACTTTGGACCAGACCATACCAGACTTTGCGGTAATTGTTTGGACTGTACCAGACCGACTTGCTCTTCTTGGAGTGAGTTACTCCGGAAGTAACTGATATGCGCTGAACAGGACTGCTCTTGCTGGATTTTGGACTGCTCTGAAGAAGTTTTACACAGGCTGAAAAGGGCAGCATAGGACTTTGATATCAATGGACTGCACTCGACTGCACCGGAATGGAAGCACAACATAGCACGGGGCTGGACAATTTCTGGACTAAACTGCAATTGTCTCTGAAAGTCTTTTGGACTGAAACGCATAACTGATACTTTTGTAACTGGAGCTAAAAAGTAAATTTAACTCGGCCCACTAAGCACATTTTATTACCTTTTCACCGGTCTGATGAACTCCTGGCTAACTTCGCTTTTTAAGAAGTTTTTACAGCCATCAAGTTGACACTCCATTGGAAAGAAAAAAGAAGTTGATAAGATACAGAATAAGTTGAGGTATATAACATTCATCTGCGCGCCTACGTTTAACAACGTCATTAGAATTCAGGGTGGAGTCCCACCAAAGCAACTTTAAAACACTCCATTCTTGCAAATTCTAATGCTGCGCCTTCTTTCCAGAATTCTTACACCTCATTGATACCGGAATGAAACTTTAAAGTGTCCCAAGCTTCCTCGAAGTCATCCGTAATAAGTCCTCTCTCAGATAATCTAAATATCGGCTAAACAATAACTCGATCGAGGAATTCGCACCTTCCCTTCTGCTGCAGGTTTCCTATAACATCCTAGCATTTTGCCTTGTTGGGATAGAACTTCATGACGTGCGTGCCCGTATGACCAGACTGTTATGGCGTTTTACCGTCAAGCGACAATGTTGTATTTTGAATCTTAGAACTACAACATACCTTCCATCCCTCTTTCAGCGGCAAACGTGTGCTCTCTCTCTCTCTTTCAGCTTCCTGCGACGGATCGATATTTTTCTCTGTTCGAGATAAAAGTTCCCTTAGTACGTCGATGTAATTCTACGACATTATGTAGCTTTGAGATAAAAGTTCACTTAGTACGTCGATGTAATTCTACGACATTATGTAGCTTTTACTTACCTGCTAAGCGTAATATTGTAATCATGTTTGTCATAATTCCAACATACCCACCTCACCCTACTCAGCAAACGCGAGTTCTCTTTCCGCTTTCTGTGATACATTAGTAGGTTCTCTGTTTGGGACAACAGTTTATTAGCACATGCCAATTCTTAGGAATTTGAAAGCGTTTTGCTTACCTTCCCAACTTACCTTTTTTAAAAGATCTTCGAAAACTTTTCGATGATACCCGCTGACCGAACCGGGCGATCTCCGTTCCTCCTTCTCGCAACTTGTTAGCATTTTCTTATCTGGGACAACAACACATTCAGTACATGCGGATTTTACAAGCGTTTTACTTACCTCCCCAGTGATTATGTTGTAAACATGGATGCTATAATCATGATTAAAACATACTCGATCTACCTCGATCCATCAACAAACCACGCCTCCTCTTTTCTTGCTTTTCGCGACACACCAGCATCTTTTTGTCTGCAACAAGAACTAATTCAGTAAGTGTTAACTTTATTGCAATGTTATAGCTTTTAACTTACCTGCTTAACCATGTAGTGGCCCCCGAAAATGGGCATATTTTGAATACGCAATCCCCGAAACTGGATCCAAGGGCTCGAAAGCCTGTACACGGGTCTAACGCGATGTGCATGATTACCCGCGCCCCCGAAAATGGGCACATTTTAAACATGCGACCCCGAAATGGACCTAATTCTGGTACACGAGTCTAATGCGTAGTGCATGATTACCCGCGCCCCCGAAAATGGGCACATTTTAAACATGCGACCCCGAAATGGACCTAATTCTGGTACACGAGTCTAATGCGTAGTGCATGATTTCCCGCGCCCCCGAAAATGGGCACATTTTAAACATGCGAACCCGAAATGGACCTAATTCTGGTACACGAGTCTAATGCGTAGTGCATGATTTCCCGCGCCCCCGAAAATGGGCGCCCTTACAGCTAACAAGTAGAACGGCTAAAAAGCAGCCGAAGCAAAGTATGCACGTCAAGCAAATGCCCCGAAACTGGCACGTTTTAAGCCCCTGAAAATGGGCAAATATGATGTTCCTGCAATCAAAATTTTGTTAGTGAGATTTAAAGCTATTCAGTACGTAAAAATGTTTAAGAAAAAGACGCAGAGACACTGGTGTTTTGTTCTTTATTTATATAGAGCAGTTTTACATCATAATGCACGAAAGGGGCGCGTTGTGAGCCCCCGAAAATGGCTTGACGAAATCGCGGTTACTTTTTACTGATTACTTTAAGTATTAATGCTCTACTTATACTTAAATAAAATCAACACTCAGACACGCAAGTTTCATTTATTTCATTTTTTTACGTTACATCAAGAAATTAAAATTTATACACTACTGGTTATTCCAAAGATCCTATATGGAGGGGACGCGCACTTAATAAGAAAAATTTGGCGTCCAAGGAAGCTCCGAGCGTTCTGTGTCAGTAAATGTCGACACCCCGATTTGAACACTCTGAAAATCCCAGACGGTGCTTTTATTTCTTTTGTGGCTTGCATTCGATTCACGATCGCCACAAAGCCTTCGCATTCCGAACTAGAAAGCGAGAAAATTCTGAAAATCCGAACTAGAGCCGAACTAAAGCCGAAGTAAAATTTGAACCGAAAGTTGAGTCGAAGTCCGGAAGCTGGGTACGATGTTGAACACCAGAGTACAGCACCGCTCAATCCCAATCACGCATGCGCAATATTCTCACGACAATTCTATTCTCCTGATACGGAAAGATTTGGAAAGGGTGGTGCTATAATCTGGAGTGCGCCATCATACCCGCGCAAAGCTCTCAGCGCGACGAGAGCTCTTCACATACCTCGGGCCAGTCTCCGACCGAAACCCTACCTTATATGGAATACTGCTCTTCCTTGTTCCGTGTTCCAGTCTCTGCCACACTTGACGTGGAAAGAGTCTGGACGAAGTAATAAACTCTTAACAGCTGACAAATTATCCAAATTAAAGACGGAAAGTAAGTTTGATTAACAATGAAGAAATTCCAATTGGCTTGAAAAGTGGCTTCGGAAAATTTAATGCAAGAATTCACAATCTGGTGGCGTGCGCTCGTAGATCAAATTTGATAATGAAACTACAGCCGTTACCGTTCACACTCCGTCCAGACTCTCTGGCAAACAGCGGCGCTCTCGCTCGCGGGGTGATATCTTTATTTCAATTCTTGGGTTGGGGCGCTGTTTATGTAGCTCTCTCAAACATCGTTATCTGTTCAAGTTTCAATGACAGGAAAACCCAATTGTCTCGTGAATTTACTAGAACTCAAACCCTCGGTGGGTTTAAACTGAAAGAACGTTTAATTTCTTATTCAATTTTTGGTCACATGTCATCCAGCTTGAACGACCGAGATGACTGAGAGAACTAACTATTTATATAGATGTATATTTAATCCTCTGTGCTAGCTATTCTATCTGACCTTCTTCCTAATACCAACGACGGGCGATTCCTGCTGTATCGAAAGGTAACCGTCGGCCTTGAAATTGGTAGTACGTGTAAGGCTTAACAACTGAAAAAATGGAAAAATTTACATCATAAAACGGATGAACCAGTAGAAACGACGGCCTATTCTTCATGTTTTCCAGCAGTTCTTCATGATCCATCCTCGTACTGTCATCAAGTGTCGAAGGCTGCCTACGCTTACCATTGGCAAACGTCCTATCGGTGTGTGCATTATGTTCCCATGATCCCCTGTTAGTTGCCAACTGTTCTACGCTCACATATATTATGAGAGCCTTACCTGACGGCTGACTTCCTGTAACTAGAAGTAAACCACTAAACGTGTCAGGAGAAGCGAAAATAGCTTTACTCTAACAGTTGAATGGCTTAAAGCCAGTTCCCTACATTTTTAACTAAAACTCTGGTTGAACCTTCATGCCAAAACAGTCCGAAAACAGTCTCGCTCGATCACAGTGCTCACTGTGATTCCCTGCAATCAAGCGAGACTTCAAAATAATTGGCCGTATTTGAAGCAACTAAGCGGGAACGCACGCAAAAAAAGCAAATGCCGAATTCAACCGAAGTCGACGTCCAGCTGATGAGAAGCTAAAAACCTGCGGATAAAAAAGCCGAAGTATTAACGAAGCCGGATCATGAAGATCCACAAGTCGAACAAGAAACGAGCCGAAGTCGAAGTTAAACCGAACACCGATCGATTAAAAAACCACCGAATGAAAAAAAGAATTCCCAAAGAAAAAAATTTTGAGGGAGGACCCATCCCAACCCTGGGAAACCTGCTAACTAATCTGACTAAATTTTATATATTAATCGCATCGAGCCGAATCAGAAGTTTGTTGACTTCTATAAGAATTTGGAGTTCGAGGTTCAACCAGCGCACTATATATTAAACCTCCCTTGAACCCAACCCAAAGAGACTCAACCAACCAGCAGGACATCAGTGCAGCGTCTTCTTACTGACCCGTCCCCAGCCTCCTCGCATGCGACGGAAAGGAAGAGAAGAAAAGACCCAATGGGGCGTTGGCCCTTTTCTTCGCCACGCTTTCAAGTCCTTTTGTGAGTTGCACTGGTAACGAGAGTCAGCTCTTGTCTTGATCATGAGGCGGTAGTTGGTGGGATTAACTGGACTGGATTGGATTGGAGAGGACTGTAAAAGACCAGGACCTGTGTGGACTGGAGTGGAAAGATCTAGATCTGAGACTGGACCAGACTGAGGTAAACTGGACTGGACTGAGGTAAACTGGACTTGACTGAGGTAAACTGGACTTGACTGAGGTAAACTGGACTTGACTGAAGTAAACTGGATTGGACTGAGGTAAACTGGACTGGACTGAGGTAAACTGGATTGGACTGAAGTAAACTGGACTGGACTAAGGTAAACTGGACTGGACTGGAACGGACAGAACTAGACTTGATTGGAACCAGACAGAACTATCTCAGATATGCATAATATCTGTCAGAAAACTTTAGCTCCTAAAAAGTAAATAACATCTATCACACTTGGTACAATGTGAATAACAAGTGTCATTAGATAATATGACTAATTATTATATGGCTGTGTCTCATAAGGACTGGGAACTACCAGATTCACGAATTTGATTGACCGAAATCAATATTGAAAGCGGTCTAGATTTTCCAGACCGGCATCTAGACCGGTCTGGAAAAAAAAGCTACAAAGAATATGAAAAATTGGCATATAAGATACAGCTATATAACAAACATCTTATTAACTGAGCTAGGTCGGTCTGTATGGGAGAATCTTGGCCTCGGTCACTGGTACAGACCTCACTGCGTTCGGTCTGTACTGGCGACCTCGGTCATGATTCTCCCATACAGACCTCCCGCTCGGTTAATAAGAACTAAGTATAAATTATTGAAGCTGTAGTATAGTAATCACTACAAATTTTCTGTTCAGTTCAGTTACGAAACCTGTTTTGTGCGTAAGATCTAAATGGACCTTTTCTAATAAAAATAATTCATTGTTAAGAGATTAACAACTTGCCAGCACAAATAGTAAAAAGGTAATTACACACAGAAATTCAACTACCTCCCTCGCAGATCCTACCTGTCTCAAAGAACGGACCAGCCACCAATTTGAGTGACAATCTTACCGCCCGTGCATGAAATGTAGAAATGTGCGTATGCAGTTTAATATTCAAAAATTTCACAAAAGCAGGTTTCGGCCTAAAGCTTGCAACTGCTGAAAGAAACGCGATCGCGAACTTCAAACGGCTTCAAAGAAGAGCATAAAAGCTTCCTTTTGCTTTTAATTTTCATTGTACAGGGCAAATACTCACAGGAATAACCTGACAGGTTACTTAGCAGAATTATTAAACAGATTATTCGAACGAAAACGCCTACCCATAACATGCTCATATACACACGCACATGGCCCAGGTTTCTTTGAAACCCCTCTACTAACTATGTTGAGACTTACTTTCCAAAAAGTTTAAAGCTTACATAAAAGTGGGCAAGTACTTACCTGCTTCCGTCCGTTGCTAGAAATGGCACAAAACGTACCGCTCGAGTTCCTTTTCTTTGAAAGACAAACAACAGCCCTCAATCTTCGTTACGGCAAAGTTTGAATTTATCGAAGCTTATGATAATTTCGAGAAGAGCGCCCTTTTTCAACCGTGCCCACGTGGATAACAGGGCTCTGTTCTGATTGGTTTGCACGGTTGCACGGGTTTCGTGCACGAATAAATCAGTGCAAATTTACATCAGAGAACTTTTTTTAGTGTTCTCCAACGGAATCTTGAATGAAAATAATAATGTGCGACCGATATGTCAGTTCAAAAAGATAGCGGGTCGGTTGACATTTAGACCTTTTACTCACTCTATCCTTTGTTTGAAGGATTGGGTTAAGAAAGAAGGTTTGCTCACCTAGGCCTCTACCAGACGAAGAGGTTCCTTTTCGGCTTTGTCCAGACTACGGAAGTATTACAGGAAGCCAGTGAAAACTCAAAGTTACATCAAGCCCAAACGGCCTAAAGCGTGGGAAAAGCGAGTGACCCTGCAGGGGCGATTGATTCAGAATTTGGCGCGAAGCGAGCCACGTAGGCAGCGCCACTTCATTTTCTTAAAAGAAATTTGCTACTGCTTGCGTCCTCATAGGTTAAAAGCCTATCGTTTGCTGAACCGGTAGACCCTTCGAAAATTGTTTTAAGTTTATTTAACAATAGTAATAGACCGTTCTTTCGGTTTACCAGCGTAACAAACAACCCACGCAAGGAAGTTAGGAGATCACGAGCCGGAGGCGAGTGAATTACTAACTTTCTTCTTTCTCTCCGACCATCTCGCGTGAGTTTGTACGCCGGTAAACCAATTGAAAGTGTCGTCTACTATTTAACTACTCATTTATTTGTTTTCATTTGGAACTTTATCGCCGATTTCTAATAGCTCGTGCAAAGGACCACATAAGGAAAGAGGCACTGTTTGTATCAAAGCTTGGAGCCTGGTTAACGAAAAAAAAAACAAAAAACAAAAAAAAACTGTTAAATGACTTTCGAATAACGCTGCGTAGAAGACAATGTTTTATTTAATGTATTTATAAACATTGCCAGAAATAATTAAGGAATAACTTGTGGCGGCGAAGAACCGACACAGCAAAATCTCTACAAGTTGAATATAGAAGTCAATATTACGTCTAACTATGCTATCAAGCAAAATCTTTCATTGCACTGGGGTATTGAGCATCCTTGGCTTTCATGAACAGTTACATGAAAGCCAAATGTACCTTCAGAATGCGTACTGCCTTAAATTCGATTCTTTCAGAGAGACCGTTTGCGCTTCGAAGCAAAACTGTGCATAAGTACCGCATCCCAATTAATTATTTCTTCCCCTTTTTGTCTTAGCGAGCTTCTCTTTCCTTTTCTTGACATGTTTGGGTGTTTTGTTCTGTCTCTTTTCTCTGTTTGCTTCTTTAACAAGTTTTTTGTGCTCCTTTTTGCTCAGAGCTGTGCCTTCCTTGTGTAAATTCTTTCCTTTCTCAGCATCATTTTGGCCATCACTGTCAGTCTGATCGTCAGAACTAGCATCGTCATCAACATTCATGATGTCCAGTTTGTCGATACAAAGTTCCTCATCGCCTCCTTGATTTTCTGGTTGATTTGTGAGAAGTTCAGGATGTGCAAGTACTCCTGTTAAGTCAGATTTCAGGCCGGTTAGAGTCGAGTACAAAATTTCTTCTGCTTGTCCTTCCTTCGCTCTCTGTGCATCTTTCTCAAAGTCTACAACTTGCTCGAGTGTCCGGGGTATGTAAGCTTTCTTAAACACTTCTTCCTTGACTGTCTCTTCGGGGTTTTCTTGCTCAACTCCACGATTAGCAGCTATCGCTTGTGCTTTCTCGAGATAGTCGTCAACATTGTCGTCATTTAGGGTAGGATCTGTCACAAAGTCGAATAGCTCGCGAACATTCATGACACAGACTCCATTCTTCTTGAAGAAGTCTGTAACATTTGTACAGTCTTTTCTTAAGAACTCTAAGGCGTGTGGATGATCATGCTCCACAGACTGGGAAACATCAATCACATACAGCTGATCTCCACTGTATAACATGTTAAACTCACTCAGGTCGGCGTGAACTAGACGGCATTTCCAGTAGATGTTTCGAACGATCTGGATACACTGGAGGTACAGTTCCCTCGCCTTAGATTCGGACAACGTAACATCCTTGAGTAGAGGGGCCGGCCAACCATCCATCCCTATGAAGCTCATCACGAGGACATGACTGCGAAGTATGATCGGCTCTGGGCAAGGGATATCCGCATTGAACATACGCGTCAGGTTTCGCATTTCTTTCTCCGCCCAGGTCTTAACCATCTTACGGGGGTTGTGTTTGCAATATCCATGGCGGAATCTGAATTCCCCAGTCACATATCTATCCCTGTCCTTAAAGATAAGAATGGATGTCTTGTATACTTTTACTGCCCTCTCGTCACCATTTGCATTGGTGCTGTGATATACATTTGCCTCTTTGCCAGTACTGATGCAGCCATTTATTTCACATATCACTCCTTTGTTCAGGATTTTGAACAGAATCATTCTTGTGCGAGGATCCATAACTTGTTCCACAGTGGCCCTGTCTGCCTTATCTTTGGCGCGAACTCTATCATTTTCAAGCTTCTTATTTGCTTGGATCAGAACATTCGCGGCTTTATTAGATAATTTCGGGCCCTCGTACCTCTCAACTTTAATTCGATTGCCAAATCTTGCAAATGATTTTTCGTTAGGTTGCAAAGAAGACTGACGTTTACCTGAGGTATTCGAGACATGAACCTCTGACTTTGACGCGTTATAACGTTTCGTAAAATCCCCTGTCTCGTCTTCCCAATCCCATCCATCAAAATCTTCATCGTCGCTGTCTTCTGAAGAAGATTTCACGTGGTCTATCGATTCGCCATTTTGATGTTTGTCCGGCTCATGTAATTCTTTCACGATGGGTTCAGAAGAAGTATAATGAGTCAGTGAGTTGGGTACTACACTTTCGTCTTCTTCGGCATCCTCAAACTGGCCTTCTTGCGCAGTACTGGACCTCAATTCGAACTCCATTCGTGAGTATCAGCAACCGATCAGTAAACATGTGTCCTCATTGCGCCACTATTGCGCAAGCGATAAGACTTTTCAGCGGCTGGTCACAGAGAGCATGAGTGTAAGTAAGCTCTGCGTGACTTTCTTGCATTCAAACAAGAAAAAGAATTCTCTGACGAACTTTTGTTTATCTTCAGGTGCGATTCGCGTTTTCATACGATCTAAAATTTCAAGTTTGAACTTGGAAGAAAGCTGTCGCGGCCGAATTAACTTGTTTCTTGGAGCTCTTATGACAAAAGGCTTAATGACAGTCACGTGTCGTTACGTGAAGCAAGAACGTGACATCTTCACCGAAATAGTTTACCTTTTCTTCAAATTAGAAGCTGACAACGTCCGCTCTTAGTTTCACTCCTGAACGGGAAACATCCCAAAACTTCTGACACCTTAAAGCAACTGAAAGCTTTTGGTATGCTTTCGGTATAGCATCGATCCAAGTGCCAACTTTTTAACGCAGGTGAACTCGAATTTCGCAGTTTCGTTTTCATGTTCCTGTGCGGGCGGACTAAATTTCAAGCTGGTCTGTTTTGCAAACAAAAGAATTGGAGCCACTGGAATCTCCGAAAAAATCAAAAATTTTGACTTTGAGTGTTTTGACAGCTTGACAAGCGGACAAGCTTTTCTTCCGGTCAATTTTAGAGCTGGATTTTCTTCAAGCGCGATGGATTTCATTTTCTCCGACGGAGGACCAAGATTGACGGCTTCACGGCGAAATGACGATTGAAATCGGCCGAATAAAGGTCAGCCTGTATGCATTTTGTTTTAAATGTATTCGAAAATATTACTTTCAACAATATCTCATTTATTTCTAAAACGAGTTTGTTGTTAAGCTGTGATATATTCAATATCACTCTAAAAAAAAAAAAGAGGGTGATGTTTTTTTGAAACTAATATCGTGCACATTTATTTGCTCGTCATGATGATCAGAGTGGAAAACTCTGGTTTCTGGCTAAGATCGACGTACAGGGCCGGGTACATTATGAAACATTTGCAGATTTTGCTTTCAAATGAAAACTATGGCAAGATTTCCTTATAACCCCATACTACATTGTGCATTCAATTCTTGGATAAAGGAAAACAGCGGCAAAACAACAGATTTCCTTTGCTTTGGGACAAGGGCTTTGTTTGTTTTATTGGTATTGGGTTTTACGGAAACCTTTCCAAAATCATTCTTAGTAGAAACGAAAATGAAAATAATTTTCTACATTTATAGTGCATAATTGCAATAGACAAAAATGGTCATATTCTATTTTAGATGACAAAAAAGACAAAGGGCTTTTTCATTCTGAATGCGTGACTTGTCAATTTCTGTCACGAACATTTGGACATCTTCAACAATTTATTTCGTAATATTTGCACAGTATGATGAGAAATTTAGTTTTTGTCTGGTCTTGTGGGCTGCAGAATACAACTTATTTCAGGTGTTTTATTTGTAGACATTGTGCAAACTTTAGACACAGAAATAACATGCAAGTATGAAGGGTTTAGTTTGAACTTCACAAGAGGAAGTCCTCAGTTTTGTTTTTATCTAGTGTAAACAAAAAAGTTGGCAAATTTTTTTTTTGTAAAGTACCCTGTCTGTTTTCCTGATTGATACTCGCGAGTGTTGCAACATCCAAAGAATTATTGTTTGCTAGTTTCCAAAAATTTCCCAGTGACCTTGTACATTTGGAATTTCAAAGTGGTTTTCAAAGGTTGCACATGGCTGTCATGCAGAAGCAAGTTTTAGAAAATTGAGTTATAGTTGGTAACTGTTATGTGTTTGCAGGGCATCAACAAAGGGGATTTTACATGGAGAAAACAATTTTTTTAATAAAAAAAGACATGTACTGTTGATATTTGGGTATAGGCATTTCTGTTTAGTCCTGAATTATATGCAAGTAAAGGACATTCATTTTTCATACATGTACATGTATTAAAAAAAAAAGAAAACAAGATAGTCCACTCTGAACCCAACTCTCTGATAAAGAAACATTAAAAATAAGAGCATGACAAATCTTTTTTTTTTATGTGACCAACCATACATTGTAGATCCAGCAAAGGTGTTCCATGAAGCTCATTTCTTGAGGATTTCCAGATGTAAGATGTAGAGAATGGCTAGTGGTTTGCAACCTCATAGGGATTGAGACATTGTTGTTAAATGGTTGTGCAAAACACATGAAGCCTGCATTTATGCTTTTTATGTCTTTGATCACTGTCAATGTTAGCGTAGATTGGCCAGAAAAAGAGACAGAAATGGAATTAACTGTATAATTACTTGACGTATTTTAACCTGATGTAAGTACATGGATAGCACAGTACTTAGTAGCTCTTTAAACTCACAAATTAAAATAAAACAGTATTATTGTAATACGGTTTTCTTTTTTTTTCTACAGCTCTTCAACTGATAGAAGGTGCATTGAAAAAAGGCCTGCACCAGTAATGTCCACTCCCAAAATATCCTTTAGCAGTCATTATTTATTGGAATCAGAGCTTTCACCAAAAGTCAATATTGCCATGTCCACAGAGGAGCTACCTGACAATGACAACTACACTGGTGAGGTAAGGCAAGACTAAATTACATGTACTGTAGCATACCAGGTAGGTTTACAGGTAGAAATCACCAATAAATGAAAAATGTCTTCCACAGTTGGGTATTAGTGAGTTTTGGCTTTGTTATTTGCAAAATGATACTAGTGTTTAAATGCCTTGTTTAAGTGACATTTCCTCTTTACCCTCTGATTCAACAATGGCTTAAATCAGGCAAATCTACTAGCTGCTACTTAAACTACTGTACTTCAATAAATCAGCAAAGTGATGTTATGTGCATACATGTGTGTATGTTATAGGACACTTTCAGTAGCTTTTCTTGAGTATTACGTAAATTTTTAGTTGTTGAGTTGTTGCTTTTTCAAACCCAAAAGTTGTTTGTTTTACACAACAATGTAACACAAAGGAAATTTATAGTTTTGAATAACAAAGACACACATTGTGTCTATGCCATTGTGAATGGTGTCTATGCAGGTCTAACGTCCTGCATTTAAAATGCAGCTGTGCTGTTAACCTATATCTGAGCAGTACTGTAACTTGTTTAAGTTTAATTGCTTGCTTATTTTTAAAAGGCACTGTATTCTGTCAAGCAATTATTATTGTTTTTTTTTTTTTTAATTTTATTTATGATACTAACCGCCTCCCGGTTAGTTAGCTCAATGGATAGAGCACTGGACTGTTGTGCGGGAGGTCGAGGGTTCGAGCCCCGGCCGGACCAACACTCAGGGTCTTAAAATAATTGAGAAGAATTTGCTGCCTTTCTATAATATCAAGAAATGGTTAGATATTCTAGTCTTCTCGGATAGGGACGAATAAATGGAGGTCCCGTCTCCTGCAGGGTTGGGGTAGGAGACGTTAATTTCCCACACACGAGATTACTGTGTGATGGATGTCCTCCCCTGGGGTGGGATGGGTGGGAGGGTGGACTAGCACGAATGGTTCCTATGTTCCTTTCTAGTCCTTCCCCACTGCAAAAACTTAATGCAGTGAAAATGGACTAAATTAACTAAATTAAATTAAATTAAATACTCACTAATTTTATTTGTGTAATGGTTTAGTCATCAGAGGAAGATGAGGTTGATTGTACTGTTGGGAAGAATTTTGATGCAGCAGTGTTTGATTTTCTGAGGGTTCCACCAGAGGAGTTTGCTGTAAGTCACTTTTTTTAGAGAACATTCCATTTGTCCTTTTTGTTAGTTAGTTTTTTTTTTGTTTTGTTTGCCTGTTAAATTTTTTTGAGAGAATTTGTTGAAAAAAAAAAAAAAGGTTGAAAAACATTTGTAGAGATCTCCAGCTACATGTATATAAATTGGACAGTATTTGTGATAGTATTTTTCTCTAAACAGCAACAACTCACAATTTTGGATCTGGCTGTTTTCAAGGTGATCAACCCAGATGTAAGTTGTTCAATTATAATTATAATTATAATCAGTGTAGTGCAAATGATGTAGATACACGGCTCTTACTGAAACCCCTTGGACTTAACCAGCTGTTCCATTTATTGTTTTGTAAATAATGTTTTTGGTAACTTTGTTAATATAATGATAATAGTATATACATTTAGCTATTAATCACATGAGTGGCTGGATTATGGAAATTTCAATATTGATAATTATTACATTGCTTGCAGTGCCTGTGGGCAAGATGAAGTGAATCCTGTCTTCTGATTGGCTACCCGAGTGGGCAAGATGGGCCCATCTTGCCTGCTTGGGATTGCCCACATTGATCCCACACATGAAAAAAAGTAGAATTAGAACTACATTTGTAATTCTTGGACAATTTTGGCGATGGAAATGCAAAAAGTGACAGAAGATAGTCAAAACAAAGAAAATAGAAACAATTCTCATGAGTTTGTTGTGTTACAAACACAAATGATATTGTTGGCAGTGTCTATCGGCAATATAAAGCAAATCCTGTGTTCTGATAAGCTACCTGAGTGAGCAAGATGTGTTTGGGATTGCCTGCTTTGATTCTGCGGAAGAAAAAATAACTACTTGGAACAGACACACAAATAGGGCTCGATACTATTAACTTTTCAACTTACTAGCCAAGTGGCTAGTGACATCTTAGATGTTTTTAGATGGTATTTCAATTTCAGTCTGTTTACTAGCCAAACTGGCTAGTGGAAATTGAAAACCACTAGCCAAAACTGAATTTCTACTATTCTGTGGCTAGTGGGCTACCGTTAGTGTCGAGCCCTGACAAAGTTTCTAATTTTTGGACAATGTTGATAGTGGGATCTCAAAAGGCAGCAGAAGACAATATAAAACAATTCTTGTGGGTTTATTTGCCATAAACACAGTTTGCTTTCTTTTCTGGCTCTTGAAATAAATGAGTCATTCATGATTCTTATTAGAATGAAGTCTTTTTGCCATATACTATAATGAATCCTTTATTGACCAAGTTGTTCAGTCATGATGGGTGGATACTAGCTTTTTTTTTTTTTTTTTTTTTCTGTTTTTATGGACCTCAACTTCATCTTGTTCCATAAAAATGCATGAAAAGAATTTGGCCATTATCCAACCATCCTTGCCTCATGCTTGCTTAATAATGCACATTTATTATTATAATAATAATATCATAAATATATCTATCATAGGAACTATCAGGAGTTGGCTGGACCAAAAAACAAAAGATTGAGCTTGCACCAAACATTGTTGCTTTTACAAAGAGGTTTAACCATGTAAGTTTTTTCTTGAGTTTTCTGCTACATGTATATCTGTGCAATATAATAAACTTGATTATCATTGCTATTGATAGGTTTTTGTTTCTCTGTTTATTAGTCAACCAAAAGTGATTTAATACGAACAATACACAATAATGTTATGTTTTCATTCATTCATTCATTCCCAATTATGATCTAAGATAAAGAAGGATATGCTGCTTTTCCCAAAGCTCGTTTACAGGGCAAATAGGAGAGAAAAACAAACACTTCATGTTTGGAGTACTTTGGCTATGGTCACTTGACCATATCTGCTTAATATTAAATAAATTTAAATTTAGTTTTGATTCTTACAACATTCATGAAATTTGGCTTGGCTTGGAATGGGGAGGAGGTGGGCAAAAACTTCAATGGTGTCTAGCTGAATAGCAAGGTGGGAAAGACACATCTTAATCCCCGACGGGGGCTGCTACAAATGACAACCTCTCAACCCCAGAGCATTTGCATGATAATTATTATGTAACACATAAAAACATGTGAATCTTTTGTTGCATAATTTGCATAATATTACATAACACATAAGTCACGTGAAACTTAACACTAACTAAAAACACAGGGATTCCATGGAAACATAAAATCCCTATTCGAGTCCAAATATTCCATTTATCTACTCCTACTTTGACAACTCACAACTACATGTACATGTCTTTATTAGCTGTGAGAAAGGGCTACTGACTGTGCTATCTGTTACCTAACAATATTGTTCGTAAAATAAACCCGACAAAGTTGAAATGCTTGGTCTAACTGTATGAAGTATTTAATATGTTCTCTGCCTTTCAACCTTAAACCCTTCGAGTGACCAGCAACAAATCTCTGCTTACGGTAACACTTCACTTAGATCATGGAAGTAAAAGATGTACTGTAAATCCTAGAATAAGCTTCCCTTCTATTATAAGCCCCCCTCTTTAGAGGTAGAAATTTATTGAGCCCCCCCCCCCCCTCTCCCCGCCCTCATTTTATTAATGGGGTTAATAATCACACTTTAAAACTCGACACAGGTCAGCTTTTGGGTGGTGAGAGAAATCCTGAATGCCAACAAGACAAAGACAAGAGCTACTGTCCTCACTCATTTTATCAAGATAGCAAAGGTACACTGTCAGTACTTTAAGCCTTTTACATATTACAAAGTCTGGAACCTTATTCTTATCTGTGATATTGTTCTCATAAGTTGGCTTATACATGTGCATTTATAAGACATGTAACGTCTTCTTTGAATAATTGTTAATTTATCTTTTTAATATTTGTGAATCATACAGAAACTTTTTGAGTTAAACAATCTTCATTCCTTGAAAGCTGTCATCTCTGGACTTCAGAGTGCTCCTGTGTATAGACTGAACAATACTTGGGCGGTAGGTTGGACATTCCATGTACATGCATTAACCTTTTTTTCTTTCTAATCAGTGGAATCAAATATTTAGGTAACATCAAATTAGCTTGCCAGTATCGTGAACTTAACAAATGTAGCATATTAACCAATACCTCCCTAATGCAACTCTGCAAGCTGTGGATTATGACTTTACTCAATTGCATACAGTAGTTACCCTTCAACGTATCATCACATTTACCTGATGGATGCCGGAGAGGAAACACTATGACCAATACAGTGGTCAAATGTTGGGGTTAAGACAGGGATTGATTTTAGCCAGCCGTGCTCCAATTTCCTATGCAAAATTTGAAAGGAAAATAAATATATCTTATTAACCAAGCGCGAGGGCTGTACTGGGTGAATATCGGCCCGAGGTCTTGACAGTATGGACCAAGTGCAGCTCGGTCCGTACAAAAAAGACAGAGGGCCGATATTCTTCCAGTACGGTCCCGAGCAAGCTTGGTTAATAAGAGATTTATTACACGACTGAAGTTGAAAGGGACACAAGTGTGGTATCATTCGGGACCATTCGGGACAGTGCCCGGTCCAATACTGAGAGAATATTGACTGGCAATAGAGCATTTTGATTGGTTGATTTTAGTTATTGGCCCTCTGACTACCCGAGTCGTGTAATAATAAAGAAAAAAACAGCTCTCTCTTTTAAAACTCTGTGACTTCCAGTACTTGCTTAAAATTATATTGGTTGGTCATATCTCCTGTACATCTACTTGGTTCTGTCAGCTCAAAGCACAACTCCTGGACATTACAATGTTCACAACACCCTAACATTTAGGGACTGCCTTCCAAGCGTGATCTCACATGTATCAACCACGTACATGTAGTCTATCCGAACCCAGGATTTACCTAATAATCTGGCCACAGCTCTAAGTTCCAGCCAGAAAACAACAAGCACATCCATAACTAAATTGGTAGCAGGCTATGTTTTAATTTTGATCCACCCATCAAATTAATAAGAATGTCTCTCAGGCACTAGGAATACACACAACACTGCTATTAATAACAGACTTAAAAATTGGATATTTTTTGTTTTGTAGTTAATTCAGCGCAAAGATAAGGCCCAGTTTGACAGATATGCAGAACTTCTTTCTGAAGAGGAAAACAGGTGCCGTACATCACTACAATCAGTGACAATTCCTGCCTTGTTTTAAACCTTTAACTTTCAAGATCTGATTGTTAATCTCACTTCTAGCTGCTAAATAAGTTATGTTTTTGAGATGTGGACAGCAACCGAAAGAAAAATAAAACTAATTCTGGGGTGCTTTGACATCAATGGATTTACTGTAAAGTTGTTATATTAGCATTTTAATCCAAATTGTGCTGACCAAAAGGGTGTACCGTCCTGTAGTAAGCACTAGGAATGAGAACTTTTAACTTCCGGCTGCCATCTATATCTAAAAAAATTATTGTTTGTGCTTAAAATAAGCTCCTACTCCTGACTGGACAGAGGTACTTTGAAAGTAAAGTGCCTTGTCCAAGAACACGTAACAATGATCTGCATCTCAAACCTGAACCTCTCGACAAGGGGTCCAACATGGTAACCATTTGGTCACTTGGTCTCGTACGTGTCATGCTCGACCACTCTTGTAATTGGTACCAATTTATTCTTAACCATTGGCCACACAACAAGTACACAAAGGTGTTTAGAAGAACAAGCTTGCATTTGCATAAATTTTTAATGGTAATACAATCTTCTTGGTAATGAGTTCTTTTCCTTCATGGAAGGAAGTAAGATAAAGAAAAATATATATTAAAGCACAGTAAAATAATTTGGTTGCACCTTGTAGGTTTAGTGACTGAAGCTGCCACATGTACTTGTACAATGTTGATCAAAATGAAGGGATTTTCACCATCTCATACTTTCTTTTAGGAAGCAACTAAGGGACTACTTGAGTTCAGCGAAACTGCCATGTATTCCATATCTTGGTATGATGAAGAAAAATTGTATCATCAATTTTAACAGTTATGTTAATGTTTGGGCAATTCTAGACTAGCCCAGAACTTGCCATGGTACATTTACTGTGAACCTACTTGTAAGCCACTGTACAATACCTTACAGTGAGGCTTGTAGAAGTGGACTATCTGCATTTACTGTTTCCTATCAACTGTGTGCTTAGAAGGAGTACTTGTCTATCCTCAAAAGAGCTTTGTGTACATAGTCCTTCATGTTTTTAGACTATTTGATATTGTCAAATTGTAAGTACCATCAGTTATAGGGGTTTCCATTTGTTTACCTCAGGTATGTACCTGACAGATTTAACTTACATCGACACGATACATCCCAATACTGGAGGAATAGATGAGGCTAGAACTCACAAGGTATATATAATATCTTACAATCAGCATTTATATTTTCCACACTGTTCTCTATACATTCCCCCAAAGTGCTGACAAGGAGAATTTGTCTTCACAATCAAGAGCTTCTTTAGTTGGTGATCATTTCCTTTAGTCTTGTGGCTGTAGTTTTGTGATGCAGGGGTGATATTGGAAAGAATATATTAGGTGTTAGTCACTTTTTGGGGTCAAAATGTTAACTTTAAATGATAAACTTGCAGTCAAACATAAGTTGATCAAAACTTGATGCTTAAGTTTTTGTGGGATTCAAAAACTTGGGATCATAATTTTTTTGGTGTACATGCTGATTTAGACATTCAAGGTGTTTGAAGGTAAAAGATTAGGGTTCATACTTTATACTTTGTGTTGCCAGAGAAGTTTCAGTTTAGAAGTTAAGACAGAGCTAATTAAAATTTCAAGACCAGGGTTCCCCTTTACAAAAAGCTTTAATTTGTTTTTATGTTATAGATGAATGATGTCATCAGACTGATCTCAGAATTCCAAAGGTCAACTTATGGTAAGTACATTTTGGATAAATTTTCAATAACTAACTTAAGAAAATTGGTTGTGGTGAGCCAATTCAAAATACAAGAAATAACTCCATATGTTAGGACTGTTTGTCCCTTCATGGCTCAATTAAAAGTGAGGAGAAGAGGCTAGAAGTTGTAGCACAAGCTGATTTTTTTCCCTTTGTTTCCAGATGACCTTGAGCCAGCAGCATACATTCAAACCTATCTAAGTTCTGTCAACTATATCGACGAACTGCAGAAGTTTATGGAGGATGACAACTACAAGTGAGCCTGCAAACTTTGTTCATGCACGCTGACACTGTGAAACCAGGGGACTATTGCTACTTGCCTTACAGTACATTTATTATGCAGTCTGGCCAAAGTCCCCGAAAAGTGTTGTGATGTGCATTTGATCATATCCACATTTTAATTTGCACAATATAAATATTAAATTATTATTATTATTATTATTATTATTATTATTATTATCATTATTATTATGCAGCAGTTTAAAACTTTTGTATGCTATATAGACGGGGCGCATGAGTGTAGCCCGTTAACTATAGTGAAATCAAAATCTATATACTGAGCAAAAAAAAAACCATCGAGAAATGAAAAAGATAAGCTATTTCTGGTATCCAAATCTAAAATAGTCATTATAAATTCTTTAAAAACCTATTACTTATTTCAGCTATGAAAGAGTTAATCAGTGACGATCACTTCCTAAGTTTCTAATAATCCACAGAATTTTTGAAAGCAAAAAGTTAAATAGTACGCGATTATCATTATTATTATTATTATTATTATTATTATTATTATTATTATTATTATTATTATTATTATTATTATTATTATTACTGGCCCCACACTGAAACATGCTTACTGACTGGACACAATGTATATTATCTGTTTTGTTGTGTTAGGTTGTCTCTTCAAATTGAGCCAAAAGCAAGTTCATCAAACCTGAATGGCAAAGCCTCATCCAGATCAAGAGAGAGCATTAGTGGTGAGTACAACTAGAACAGAGTGTTGTTCTTTCAGAGAGATATGACAGTTGTACATAATGCGTTTCATTAGTCTTGTTTTGCAAGCATGTTCAGTTGAAGATTTTAGTTTACGTGTACGAAGGTTTACTACAATGTAATAGTGATTTCCCTTGTAATCGCACCTTTGAAAAATAAGAAGAGGCAGGGTGAAGAAAATCCTGGCCATTTGGAGCCAGCTTGGCTTACTGAAATGTAAGCAGTTTGTTCAGAGCCAGGTCACTTTTTTTGGTTCCGAAGAGACTTCAGCATTTTCTCTCTTAAAAGAGCCCAGTGTTTTACCCTTCACTTCTGGTAAAAAATAATGATATTTCTTTCCCTAATTAGATCCGTAAAAATAACGCAAGCGTTTCCCTCGAACAACCAATCTCAAGTTATGGTTAATTTTCACGTATGCTACCATAAACTGTTCCCTATTTTCTTTTCAGTTATTCCAAGCAACTCTCCAGCCCCTCCAAAGGCAAAATTTGTTCGAGGACATAGAAAGGCGCAAAGCTTAGGGACTAAGTAAGGCAAACCTTAGAGTAGCTCTGTAACCCTCAACACCTTTGCATCAATATACATATTCTCCGTACCGATCTCTATATAAAGGGGGTAAGTTACTAAAGAAACTGTGGTGCTGCGTCGGTGGGGTTAACAAGATAATTTGGTAATATCAGCTAAGTTGAAATTGTAAATTGGCCACCGTAAAGAGTTAAAAAGCTGACATTTCGAGGGTTAGCCCTTCGTCAGAGCGAACGAAGGGCTAACGCTCGAAACGTCAGCTTTTTAACTCTACGGTGGCCAATTTACAATTTCAACTTAGTTGATGTTACCAGATTACGATCTCTATATATTTCCTTTGTAATAACAAGGAGAATTTCTTTAACAACCAAGAGCTGCTTCAGTTGGAGATCGTTATCTTTATTCTCATGACTAAATATTTGATCGAGCGGTGATACTAAAAGGAGAAGTTAAATGCTAGGCAATTGTTGATTGTGCAGTTTCGGTTGAACAGATCTGTTTTATTTTTCAGTGTGTTCAGTATTGTTGGAGGAGGTGGTTTATCTTCATCAGAGTCGCTGAGGTGAGTTCTCTACCATGACTATGTTGAGTTAAAAGAGCCCTTTGCAATTAAGGGCTTGAGAAAAGCAAGACGCTTTTGGACTGAATGTCGTGAAACAAAAAGCAGAGTAATCACAACAGCCAATCAGATGAAAGGAAAATACCTTAAAGAGCCAATGAAAACTCAATCAAGCCAATAAAAAAAAACAACAACAACAGCAACAACAAAAACAAACTGCCTAAAGCGCGGGAAAACGCAGTGACTAAGTTGAGATTGTTTTTAGTTTTCCATCTGATTGGCTGAGAGAGTGGCGCAAGCTTTCTGAACCAATCACAGAGCGAACCAAGGCAAAAACAATGCACTCCCAGTTTACTTTCGACACCTAATTGAAAATAGCTGTATGTCGAAACTGGTTTTGGTTTTGCATTTGACAGGTTTAGAGTGTGGTGCAAAAATTGTGAAAATTGTTTTCTGAAGTAAACATACTCTGAAAATACAGTCGTAGGGTGATTTGCCCAAGACTAGTGGTCTTTAACCGCTGTTTCACTCAACGTTTTCTTTGTTTTGTGTTGTGGAGGGGATCAGTGTAGGTGCAGATCAAATCGTAATGATCTAACATGTCATTGATAAATTTCCAGCTGTAGTATAGCAAGCAGCACAGGATCAAAGAATCTCCTGGATGACAGTGAGCCTTTCGACGATAGGTCTTCTTTGGGTGAGTACTGTACCCCTTGCATTTAAATCCCTTAGGAGGAACATTTATACCCTCGTTAGAGTAATCGCAGGAGCTTAGTTGGAAATTATCTCGGTCAGAGAAGGCAAATCAAATAGCGGACGAGCGAACATCAGAGGTGTCCTGGGAAGGAGTGTTCTAGAATGTGAGTGCACGGAACAGATTAACCCTTCACACGCCAACATAAGTGTGACTGTTCTCCATGCTGTTCTATGAACATTTCCCATGATACTGGTACTTTTTTAGTTTTGCTGTGTTTGCATGGATGATCAAAATCTTGGTAGTTTTGGAATGCAAACAATGGAATATTTATCAGTTGATTTAGAAAGATGTCAGAAGCGCGCATTGCGTATAATTTTCCCTGATAAAGAATATGACGAGGCGCTATCGTGCACTGGGCTTATCTCGCTGCATGAGCGGCGCGAGAATATTGCCAACAAGCTCTTTTCTAACGTTCTTGTACCAAATCACAAGCTGCATAAGCTCCTGCCGCCCAGGAATGTATATAGGGTGGACTTAAGGAAAAAGCGCGCTTTTAATTTACCTGTGGTTCGTACGAACAGGTACCATGATAGTTTTATCTTTCATCATTTACGCACGCTTTGTATAAGCTGACTCTATCTATGTTACCTAATTTTTAATATTTTAAAAGTATGTTACCATTTTTATATATTTCTTAAATTTGTAAATGAATACGTAATTCAACCTTCGGTTGCAATGTGTTTCAAATAAACTATCCATCTATCTATCTATCCACCTGGAATAAATTCAAACGAAGAGAATAAACTTGTTTTGGAGCTACATGCAAGATCCGCTTCGGTTTTTCTTAGATTTAAATCATGTAATGCCGGTACTTTCGAGAAACGAGCCCCTAATCACTCCGAATCAATCGCCAAGCAGGTTTTTTTCGGGGAGGGTGGAACTGAATCAGGAAGGCATCTTGGACAAAACAGTCTTTAATTGACCTACTTGTATGTCAAATACTCGTTCTTGTAGGAAACTTGACGCCTTCAGACATAGCTTTGGACAGCCGAAGGTGAGTGCACCTCTTGGTTTACACAATCCTTAAGGGAATTAAGCGATACACGGAAATGTTCTCGCGATTTTCTGGTCGCTTTAATGATGATTAAGCTTCATTCGTCAAACGCTCTTGACGCGCCCCCTAGCGCAAATGCGCAATTGGGGAGGGAAATTAGGCCGGCAAGGAAAAAGCAAATGTAAGTGAAAACCTACACTTTCTACAGGCTGATACACGTAGACTAAATCTTTGTTCAAATCATTCTGACGGCGGCGTCTTTACATTTATTATTCACGTGGTGCATGTTACTTTATTTTATAGTATGATTAGTTACAATGGCAGTGAGGACTACAATCTGTGTCCACCAGATCGAGAGTTTGTTATTGAAGGTTTTGTCAAAAGAAAGAAATGTCTAAAGGAAGGCAAGAAGATGACGGTGAGTGTAGTTGAAGTTTACCATACGGGTCGTAGTATAAATTGTCCGATCGCAAACCACCACGGAAACGGCGACAGAACGCGGTGAAACATAATATTTCATGAGTAGCGCCTAGTTTTTAAGGGGCGGATGACGCAATCCAGTGGATACATCAGTATCGAACGGATACATCGGTATCCAGCGGATAAGTATTAACAAAGTATACTGCGCTATCCACCGGAGAGAGATTTATCAGTGGATAGCCTTACTATCTGGAACTGAACGCTGCTTTCATATGGTAAGCTGATGGTGAGGTGTGGTGCCGTTACAGACGGTAAATACATCCAGCCATTTGCGAAATTCTCTAGGAAAGACAAAGTCATTTGGGAATTTATATTGTCCTTACGTTTCCTTCCTGATTGCTTACGAATGGCTATACTTCATGTAATCGCATTCTTAATTGTAAGAACTGACTGGGTCCGTGTTAGCTAAGACCCACAATTTCTCAAGATATCGATTATTTAAGCGGGTGGGTTTTTCCTTTGATTGTAGGTGTCGTCATGGCAGAAATTCTGGGCAGGACTTGTCGGAAGCTGGCTTCACCTTTTCCTTCCCCGACATAGAACCTTCACTAGGCGGGACAGAGCTGCTGTATGTACCTATCCCAGCTGTGAATAAAATAGGCGTTAGTTTGGCTGTCTTAGAGAAGGAAAATGCAAGTAACGAGGCCACCAAAACTAGAACTTCTGCATAGATAAGCAGTAGGTCATCGAGGATTATTGTATTCGTTAACGATCGATCGTCCAGGTATGAGAAGTTGCGAGAAGGACTGTTGTCGGCGGCACTGACTTACGTTTCGC
This sequence comes from Stylophora pistillata, assembly GCF_964205215.1. Lineage (NCBI taxonomy): Eukaryota > Metazoa > Cnidaria > Anthozoa > Scleractinia > Pocilloporidae > Stylophora > Stylophora pistillata. Next base: position 4,029,943 of record NC_142522.1, on the reverse strand, counting down.
GGCTGTAACAAAAGCCATATTCATTTCGGTTTTGAAACCATTTACTGAAAAAGATTTTAAAGAATATCTTATTTTCCGTTCCGATAGTACTTACCTTCCATGATTTTATTGTTTGGTTGAACCTAAATTTTGTTTCTTTTTTGAGCAGTTTAAAGAAAAGCCCGAGAAAAAGGTGAACATTTCTGATTTCTCGGTTGTGTTGCTGGAAGATCCGCGCCATCCGGATACTTTTCAACTTACTGATGACATAAAAGGTGCAGTACCTGTTTGCAATGTTTTTTTGTTTGTTTGTTTTTTTAGTCTTAGTAAGATGTAAAATAGTTAATGTCACGCCTGTTCCCACCTTTATCACTGTTTCGAAGATGAAGATTAGATGTCGGTTAGATGTCTGGTACACGAAATTTCAAAGGTAGAGAAGTAACTGTGGCAATGACTATGGCTCCGCTAGAACATGATTTCCTTTCATTGAGTCAGTACAGTGGAAATTTTTTATGGCAGATAAAAACTCCACCGCAATTCGCTTTTTTTATATGTACATGATCACGTTTGGCATAAGCGTACACTCTCTACTTTAAAACACTCTTGGAACTTGAATTATTGTCTCAAATCTTCAAATACCAAACCGAAAAAAAAGAAACAAAAAGCTCACAATCGATGTACATATAATTTATAAGTTCACAATCGATGTACATATATAAGCTTACAATCGATATACGTATATAAGCTCACAATCGATGTACATATATAAGCTCACAATCGATGTACATATATAAGCTCACAATCGATGTACGTATATAAGCTCACAATCGATGTACGTATACAAGCTCACAATCGATGTACGTGTATGTATGTTCTCAGGAAACTCTTACAAGTTCAAGGTGGGATCCAAAGCAAATGCATCGATGTGGTACTCTTACTTACGAGGGGCTGCAAAACCTAGACTGGAACACAAGGTCAGTCATTGTGTGCTCTTTGTCATTTACTTGCTATCCTTTGTTCTATGTTAGTCAGGGAACGAACTGAAGCCAGGGGCGAATGCTGGTGTTTTCCATTTTTGTGTTTCTGGTATTTAGGGGCACGCCAAGTTATTCAATAGGGGAATCCTTGTTTACAATATTTGCCTCGTTAGCCTAAGCAATTCAGTTTCTGATGAAGCTAAAAATAAATTAGTTCTGAATATCGAAAGGTCAAAGTACGATTAACTCGGCCAATGAATACGAGCCTTATGCATTGAGTACTTTTTGTGCAACACGGGTTTAAAAACTCAAAATTTTACATAGAATGTATGAGCTCATTAGCGCTTTTGCCACCCAGAAATTTTGCAGTTTTTGATGGACTATTTCTCCTTGAATATTACACCCAAAGAGCTAAAAATTTCACCATGTACTAAGGTTTTCTAGCCTTTAGCTGCCTGAAGTCAATTTGTATCTAACATGCCTCCTTTACGCAAAGCCGTATGCAAATGAGCAAAAATGTAAACAGTGACGTCAGCATGAATCCACCTATAGGCAGTACGCATATCAATTCCCTTAGAATTTTCTCTACTTACTTTTTCTTCGGCTAATGTAGCCACGCCCAGTGTAGCCAAAACCGAATAGTCAATTTCACAGCCAAACGCAGTCAGTCCTAACTCAGGCTTCGATTTGAGAAGTAGTGCTGACTTTTACAGTGGTTGTTGGATCCTTTTTATTGTGGTTATTGTTATTTCTTTGGTAAATGTTTTTGGTTTTACATTAATATGTTTTTGCAACTTTTCTATTAGGTTCCACAGAATCTAATCACCTTCGAGGAAAGTGAAGAGAATCAAAGCTAACGAAGCTTACGGGATTGAAATTAATCAACACTTCGACGCAGTACGAAAGGTCAAAGGATCGTCTTTGAGTTAGACTAGCTGAACAACGACAATCAAAAGAAACATGATCCCAGACAGTTGCTAATGACTAGCTGTGAGCAGTGCGTTGCAGTAGCCAATCAAAACGGCAGACAGCAAGTCACGTGGTACCTCCTGATACCCCAAATATGGTGAACTTTGTGTGACGTATCCCAGTGATGGGATGTTTTCTTACCAAGGACGAAGCTGACTGCTATGACTGTTGACTTAGTTAGGATAAGTGTGGTGGTTTTTATTTTCTAAAAGTAGAAAGTTTGCGTTTCATGGCAAAATGTTTTCATTGATATGTTTTATATGAGCTAGCTTGCGCAAAGAGTTGGGCAGTCAGAAAGCGCTAAGATTTTTGTTTTTATAAACTAATTTAAGTATAAATTACATTATTTAATATTTGATAACGGAAAAATATTGCCCAAAGAATCACTTTTTATCGCATTGAGATTGAAGCTAGGCAGTGGTTCGTGCTGCTGAAAGCATTCTGTGTTATTTCAATCTACTTTTTGTTGAACTTTTAGCCGAATTTTGTGCACTATGGCGTCGAAGGTAAATTTCAGCCCCTAACTTCTATATTGTTTCTTAAGAACCCGAAAATACCAACCTGGACAGCTCACAATTCGATGTTCGCTAAGTTTAATGTAACAAGATGCGGCGTCGTTGTCGTGTTCAACAAGGTAATTAAAACGCAAGAAATTTTTTATAAATATTTCAGAAGATTCCCAAGAAGTATTCGACAGTTATTAACTGATTGACAGAAGCCTGCTTAAGTCCATGACTTCGAATTAAGCTTTTATATTAGATTTCCATTTTATTGAAGGTTACCGTTCTAATGTTTTATCGAGCAAGCAATAGTTTATTACTTTTTTTTCTTTTTCCTTGGATTGGGGACGCAAGAGGCTATTTATTATGCAACGTCATGTCAACTTTTCTATTTGATTTAACCAATGGATACAACGCTTTGACGAGATATTTCAAATGGAGTTATTTTGTAAGAACCTTCTTTATGCGAATAACAACGAATTTTGTTAATCCGCCAAAAACCGGCAAGAGGGTTTTGTTAGTTTTATACGTTGAGGAAGGATAACTAAAGCAATAGAGCGGTTTTTTGTCTGGGTGACGTAAAACTCACCCAGTCAAAACATCGTGAAGGCTATCGTTCTTATGTTATGTTTTGTTGAAGAATGGGGACGATGAACGGTGATCCCATTATCTAAGTGAAGACTAAATGACTAATTTTACTCAGGCTCTTGGGCGAAAATAAAGATTTAGTTGAAAAAAGAAAGTTTTAAATCACAGGTTTGGTTTTAAAATTTTGGAAAAATTACGTGGTGTCATTGAGTTTAAGAACTCGTTTTAAGGCCACCGTAAAGTAAGACGAGTTCTAAAATAATGTGTAGTGCGGAGGTTCCAAACATCAGCGATTTACCGTCACACAACGCACACACCTACAAAAAAAAAAAAAAAACGCCTTTGGTGGTATGTGGCGACAATCATCCCCCAATTTGAGGGTTTCGTCATTTTGGCGACCTTGTTTCCTCAAGCGTTCTCTCCGTTAGTGATGTAATTCTCAGCGTGGGCAGGTTCCGGTTATTCACCTTCATCTCGGATGCCAGGAACTTGTCACCCAAACGTGGGTTTTTTTTGTGGAAATGTTGGTGGGGTGTTTAAAACCTTTTGATAAACACGAGGAAGTCGTAGTTGACTTTTCTCGCGAATCTGATCGGTTGAGGGAATGACACGTGTATTTTAAGATCAGTTAATAGGCGAAGTAAAGAAAACCCATCGTAATCACTGATTATTTCCAACAGTAAGTGAGAAAAAATACCCCTATCATCCAACGTGGGAAGTAAACTATCTTGCTTCGACACAAACACGAACCGTTACATCCACTCAGTTTATTTCTTTAGTTTTTTTTTACTTTAATACATTACAAACTTGGTCCATCGACAATATCTGCTCGACGAGTTCTACAACAAGTACAGGATTTCATGTGTATAAAAACTACGGTGACATAAACTATACAAGGTAGTTACCATATTCTCTAATCAAGATCTGAAATAGGCACGATAAACAGCCGCTCTTCGGAAGAAATCGAGCCTAAATGCATGGTGTGAGAGATAGCATGACTTTAATAGTTTCACTGAAAAGGTACCTTAAATAATGTGGAAAATGTGGAAAGCACTTGAGCGATTTAATCGTATCATCTGACGGGTCAAAAATTTTTATTCGTTTGGTGGAAGACAATACACATTAAAGACCCAGTACTAAAAAAAGACATAGAAATATCTCTTTGCAAGGCCCTCAAGTACGGTCAGTCCTAATTTTCTGGTGTTCATCGAGGTAAGTTATTTCGCAGGTTTCACGAAAGTATTCCCCGACGGAGCGCTGAAATCACGAGGGACGGAGACTGGTGTCGAGGTGCCAAAAGAAGAACTATCGGGGTGGGGCATAGGAATACTTGACTTCTTGATATTAATAAATTTCGTGTCCATAACTTGACAGTCGATTTGCATCATGGTGACTAAGTCAGTTTTCCTGGCGTTATTACGCTGCCACTCCGTTCCTTGAATTAAAAGCAAAGCAGAGACAACGTTCAGACCGTCTTCAAACAAGGTAGTCGTAATTTCAAATGCAACAGAGATTCGATAGCGAGACCTACAATTCTGGAAGGGTGACACTGCTCTGGGTGTGTGAAAGGAAGTTGCCTCTCAGTAGGATTCCTTCCCAAGCCGACGTGTACCCTACCCCCCTCCCCCCCCCCCGACGAGAAACGGTGCCCTCCCTTCCGTTTCTCCTCGGGAGGAGGATATGGCTACACGAAGGCTATCCCTTCCTTCCCCTCTATACCTCGCCCTACAGACTATTCTGTAAAAGGAACGGGATTCAGTGATGGCATTGCTTAAAGCCTGAGCTAATCCGAGAGCACAGCGGGGCAGGGGTAGGAGTAGATGAGCACCTTGGGTGTGCAGCCAAAAATATGACATAAAGACGATTCCAACTTACTGTTAGGTGGCGCCATAATCATGAATGACATCTTAGGCCTTTGTGTTGCGTTGTACTCGGTGGCAGGAAATACCAAATGATCCTGAGAGAAAAAAAAATCAATAAAAGAGTCTCTCGCTGGCGCAGTCGCAATTATCCGAAGATAAAGCAAACGTATCCTCGCAGTAGATAGCGCTATTTATGCAATAGCGAAAATCAGACCTGAAAAAAATTTGGCCTGTACGGGATTCGAGTCACTGACCTCTGCGATACTAGTGCAGCGCTCTACCAATTGAGCTAACAAGCCAACTGGGAGCAGGCCGTTAAGTTGATTCGTAATAAACCCGTGAAAGTGATATATGAGATACTATGAATATATAAAGTTCATATATTTTGAACTGCGGTATTAGATACGTATGGTGCACGATCCTCGCAGTAGATAGCGCTATCTACTGCGAGGATCGTGCACCATACGTATCTAATACCGCAGTTCGAAATATATGAACTTCATATATTCATAGTATCTCATAAAGCAAACGATTAAAATTCTTAAATGGAGAAATAGACCTTACGGAGAAAGGATAAGAGCACTCACCCCTCGAAAAGAAACTATGTACAAAGTATCTGATTTCTTGTTAATTTCCTCCTCAAACGTTTTGAATCTGAAACGGCAGAAAAATATTTCAGTTTTCCCAAAAAAAAAAAAAATAATAAAGTACACAAAAAATGAAGACTTTGATTCTTGACCCTAAAGAAAAGCCTGAACTTACTTATCGGCTCTTTGGAATAGCTGCACCGCATGTGTTGAAGCAGTATTATGTTTCCGCAAAAACTTGTGCCTGGAGCAGAAACAAAACATCAAGTTAGCGCTCCATCGCCAAATACGTCGCGAAATAATCATCAATCAATGTGTACATTGTCTGCAAACAGAACCAAATTCTCAGAAATATCCGAAAAAGGCTGAAATTTATGGTCACCACAGTAAATTTTCAAGATCTGACAGTGAATTAGAACCCAATGGGTCATACACTTCTGCCATTTGGATAGTGTCAATTCCCATTACTTTTTGCAGAAATGTAAGGAATGAACCAGTCCTAACTCCTATTTTCATCCAGAACGAACATTGGACATGTGCCAATCGTCTCACTTAAAATACAATGAATACTACGCACTACAGGCCATAAGTATGCACACGCGCATGAAGGCAATATTGGAGAAAAGGAAGGCCTCCACAGGATCTAAATCACAGCCCCTTTATCAAAAAACGTGTACTCAAAATAATGAAACATTTTGGTATGCCATACCCTGCGCACTTTCCTAGGAAGACCGTAGGGACCTCTGCTTTCAGGGTAGGTACACCTGTATGCCTCAAGCACTAGTGAAGGAACCCCTCTACTGAAATTCCCTTGTTACAACTTTGCAGACTTATTGTAACTAACCTGCTTATTTTTCGCTTGGCCTCTGTTGTGCAGTTTGATGTCAGTCTCAACGCAAGCTCTTTGATGGCAGATTGCATCTAAAATGAAACATAGAGCACACAATTAAATTAACGTTCACCTTGGTAAGTCTTTTGGAAGCACAGGTCTGAGTAACTTATAGACAGTACAGGTCATACGAATGGCAACGTTACACGCGTGTTTCATGCGTGTAAATCTGCCATATTGCGCGTAAATTACACGCAAATTATGCGCGCGTGACGCACGAGTAAAAAAAAAATACACGAAAATGCATGCAAAAAATTACACGTACCAACCTAGAGAGACATAACAAGAAATAAGAGAGCAGGTTGAGTTAATACTGACAAGAATGCTTTTGATTTACAAGTTAGAGCGAGAAGACAAATGCTCATTTATTAAAAGTTCTGCAACAGCACTTTAAAATATTACCTTAGTCTGCCGACGCCTTTGTTTTTTCTGTTTTAAGATCTGCTGATTTTCATATCTCCTTACCCAACCTACAAGAGCCTCGTTTATCCTAAGAGAAAAACAAAATGTAGTATTGCGAAGAAACATGTAAAATAGGTCCTCATGTGCAGTTCTGTCAATTCCAACAACTGATTACTCCTACAGCTTTGTTGGCTCTGCATCTCATACAACAAGATCGAGGTCGCGCGAAACAACCTGCACCTTGAGTGACCCGGTATGGGTACAGCCAATCCCAACGTTCATTCTCACTCCAGTATTGGCAAGGTCGCGTATTGCAAGAGAAAAACCATTTAAATATACCAAAACAATGCAATATTACTGTATAGTTTTGGTCTGAACTGAGAACGAAAAGGGCAACAGGGAAGAACAGGTATTACATCAAGAGAGCTGAGTGAGGACTTTTGTGCCCAAATGATGCTCTTCTCCCTCAAGACATTCCCTTCCCTCGACACTCCTTTCTCCTGACCAAAAATTTGAAACTTTGCACTCACTCAAAAGTAAGCATTTACAGAAGAAATACCATTAAATTTACGAACCTGTTCACTTCAGTCTTGTTTAAATTACTTGGGCAGTAAAATTGATCATCATCCAATGTTGCATTATGTTGTTTCTCAGCAATCTTTCTCCTTAACTTAGGATTCCTTTCGTTTCGTTTTGTATTCCTTCTCTTCTGCCTCGAATCACCAAGGAAGTCCCACTTGTTCCTAATCACCATTAAGTCCTTTCTCTCTACATTTCTACTCTTGAGCAGTGAAGACTTCTTGTGAGAAGTGTTGAGCATGCTAGGGTGAGCCTTGGCAAATGGTTTTCTTTCACGACGTTGATTGAAAGGGCTAAACGCTATTGGTTTATCAATGTCACTCACATCCCCATCTCCTTGGTAATTAAGAAGGGCTCTTCCATGACGGACAACTGAGCCTGGTAGCAGATCTGCTTTGTTAAATTTCCACTGTTCCTTAAGGTTGCTGTCAGTGTCATAGAACAAAGTTTGGAAGTGAGGAATTCATAGGCTGTGCTTGCAACTTGATATGGGAGGGATTTAATTCAGTTTAACCCAGTCGTTCCCAAGATCATTTTGAACAATTCTCCCTACTGTCTGTCATACAATCCTTATGCTGCTAGTTCGGAGAAATTGGTATTGGATCAACCAACTAACAATCCCTTAACGTATACTTTTGTTTTTTCTCGTTACTTGTCTGCTTGATACAGCATTGATATGTAAGGAGAAATTCTCTCTGAGAGGATGTAAGTTGCATCAGAATGTTATGGTGTTGCATCATAAAAACACCAAGGCCTTAACCAAAACAATTATAGTAAAACAATAAAAACACTAATGTGGCCTTGAATTACTGTAAACTATTGTAAAAAAATATTGTAAAATATTATAAAATATTGTAGAAGTCAGAGCTTTCGCTGCTCAATGGCATCATCAGGGATAAATAAGATAAAATATTCCACGAGGACTGAATAAAAGGGAGAAAAGTGTCACTATACTAAAGTGCTAGTGTCACTGTGAGGGGATCCAGTGTGATATATTGGAAGGCCTTAGAAGAATAGGTCTGCGAATTCAATGCATTCTTCTTGGGAGTTAAGTGCAGTTTGTTTTTCCCTTTTCCTACATATTAAGGAATATTTTATCTTATCTGTCCCTGATGATGCCGTTGAGCAGCAAAAGCTCAGACTTCTACAATATTTTATAATATTTTACAATATTTTACAATATTTTACAATATTTTGCAATAGTTTACAGAAACCTCGGACTTCTACAAAATTTTTATAATATTTTACAAGATTTTACAATAGTTTACAGTAATTCAAGGTCATAATTAGTGTTTTTATTGTTTTACCCAAAAATGTTACTGAAAGAGAACATTCAAAGATTGATAAAACAATAGTCAATTCTGATCACCAACACACTGAAAAATGTATTGATATTAAAGGGCAAAATCACATATCTACTGCCTCTGGAACACACGTGTTCAAAGGACAAGTCATTGAGTACCCCTACAGGTGTTAAAAAGTCAAAAGCAATCAATTACACATACTGATAAATAAAGAGAAAAGTAAGTGAAATGTTATCACTTATCACTAAGTACTTACCTGAAAGGACCAACGTTTAGAGCAACAAACAGAACAACAGCTAAAACACACGTGGATTTCTTAATGGTGCTGGTCAACTCTGGGTGTTTGCTACGCAACAGTGCATTCTTTTTAAGAAACACAAATTGAAACAATACATTAAAAAGTGACACATTCAGGGCTCAACACTAAGAGTAGCCAACTTAAGCCACAGACTAGTAGAAATTCAGGTTTGGCTAGTGGTTTTCAATTTCCACTGGCCAGTTTGGCTAGCAAACAAACTGAAATTGTCATAACATCTAAGATGTCACTAGTAAGTTGAAAAGTTAGTATCAAGCCCTGACATTCACAATTTTTTTTGATGCACTGTATAGTGTCAGCAATAGAGGTACCACTGTGAAGCCATAACAAATATTGCTCTCTTTTTCTCATGAATGTATAAATGAACATGTATACATGACTAGCATATAATTTACTATAACAGTACTGTACCATTCTGTACAAGTTTTAATGCTTCATGTCCCAGATGTGATGTGCATGTAAGGAAGATATGTTAACCACCAGGTAGTGAACTGTTTAAAAATGTTCTAACCTCTACTTCCAGTTCATTGACTCTTCTTTTTAAGCCTTCATTTTGTGCTCGTAATGATTCATTTATGTTTGAGATCTCCTTTACTTTACTTTCAAGGCTTTGCAGGTACTATGAAGAGAACACCATGAACATGTCACAAGTTAGTACATGTCACATGGCAAAAATGATCAAGTGTGTCCAATGGTTTTTTCATATGTCACCTAGCTTACAACATGACACATGGTTTACTATTCATCATCAATCTTTCTACTTTGTTTTGAAAAATAGCTTTTGATGGCATCCACAGACGACACAGGCATGACATATTTAATAATATATGGAAAAGCTCAACAATAAACAATTTTGCCTTCTTCAGCTGTTCAGTGATCCACAGGCTCAGTTTGTTATGAGTAAAAAAAAAGAAATCTCTTCATTCATTTGATGCCTATCATTTCATCAAATAATGACTCAGCATAGCTCTGAATCTTCTCACCTCTTTCTTCTTCTTTCTGGATAAGCATGCAGATTCTCTGTTTTTTATCATTCTCTGTTGCCTTTTCAAAATTTTTGCCTACAAAAGGAAAATGCATCAATTGGATTAAAACCTTACACAGCACTGAATGGTACAGGATGCAAATGCACAAGTTTCTAGTGTGCACACTATGCAATCTCAGAGCAAATGTACATGGAGTAACAAAACTGTACAGGGTACCTTTTAATTAATAATTAAACAAATTATGGAAAAGAAGATATTTCTGTCTGATTTTGCACTACACAGTCAGGCAAAGGGCTTGAAAACTAAGCAGACTTCAGACTTGACATCATGATGATAACTGCAATATCAGCTGCAGATAATGGGTTATCATGTCAACTTCACATGCTATCGTTGAATTACCTGAACTGATCAGGTTTTTTATTCAAAGTCTGATGTATAACATTGTGCCAATTACCACATTTGATGTGTGTATTCCATAAAACTGGTCAAATTATCAAATGAATGGATAACATAGAATAATATGCTGTATCAGAGTTGACAGAAAAAGTACTTACATCTGTTTCTGGAGAGGTGGTACTTGACTTTGTAATGCCAACATTCACTGGTTTGGTTAATGCAGAATTAACATTCTTCTAAAGAGGAGTGAAAAAAATGAAAAGACAAACAAATATTGAACACACATTACATCATACATTCAGACTTACCATCTTTCTTATTCTATTAACAAAAATTAATATGATGCTGTTGAAATTGCTGACCCTAGCAGTATGCACGATGCGTGTTATATTTGAACTTTGCAAATGGGCCTTGCTCACCATGGAGTCTCTGTGACTCTGTGCTACAATGGTGGCTCTAAGAACATAATCCAAAGGTCTGAGGTTCGATCCCTCATGGAGCTCAGAATTTTTTCTTTATTCCATGCTCGTGACAAGATGAAAAACATCTTTCTCTGTTTCTTCACTGAGCTCAAAACTTACCATCTTTCTTATTTTATTTACAAACCATTGAACACACATGTACATGTATGTGTTAATTGCACATAAACCTGAACTGCTGCAAAGGCAGTAACTGTTGTTTTTAAAGTTTTTTTTTTAACTCCAGAAATTGAAAATAAAAAGTAAACATCTCATCACTAAACTTGACAAAATTTGAGACATTGAAAAAAATAAATAACAAAGTTAAAACATTGTACTTACCCCAACTACAACTGAAACTACACCATTGCTCGGTAGTGAACCAGTACAAGGAATATATACTGGAATACCTACGAAAAATGAAGGTTACATCATTTTATGTCAAGATACTTCAAGAAAAATGATGTGAAATTACTGGAATCAGGGCTTTCAATAAGAATAAATTAAAGTAGTGGGGAAATAAGAAAAAGTACATGTATAAGTAGATGGCCAAGTTATCGTGATGTCATGTTGTTGTATTCAGTTCAAATTACTACCAGGTACATGCAAAATTTTGAACATGGAATTGATTCACACATTTAAACCTGTAACTCAGTAAAAAATGCATCCAAATCCATCCAAGACATAAAAATGGCTGTGACACAGATGTCTTCCAATTGTTGTTAGTATGAATTGTAAGACTTTTCATTATCAATTATCAATCATTATCATCATGGTAAAATGAGGTGAAAGTAAAGGGCTAAAAAAAGGCAGACTGGCTAGCAGTGTTGGCCTGTTACCGGCCCTTCTTAACAACTTTGTCACTGAAGTGAGAAAACTTCTATAAAATTGAGTTTGTAGCCACACATAACTCTAAAATATACCTCCAGCAGGTTTAGTTGTAGCATGTCCAATCTGTGCTTTCTGGATACCGACAGGTACAGCCGTGACCACTGGCATGGGCTGGATGGATTTGACGCCACATGACTGCATGGGTATTTTCTCCTGTTTGACATTGCATGCAAGTGGTGCGAGAGTTGCTTCCGTCTTAATGCAAGAAGGACTAGCAGGGAGTAAGCTTGTCTGCGATAAATCAAACTCTGCATTTGGCTGATGCACTGGTGAACTCTCCCCATTAATTAAAAACTGAAAGAACAAATGCAGATACTTTATGTCAGCCAATAACTATACAATAAGCTTGTAAATAAATCATTCATGATTTATTTACAAAGCCTATGAGAATAGGCTTTCTGTTTTTTAACAAATAGATTATATGTTGCCATTTGTCTGTTCAGTAAATTCTAGATCACAGATGATATCAAAATTTGATTAGAACAAAAAAAGGGGAAAAGGATGCATACAAGTGTGTTACTGATGTTTTCACTGTCTTCTGTGATCTATTATTTTCACAGACCCTTGACACCACGAGTCCATTTTTTTTAGACAAATATTATGTTCTTAATGATTAAAAAGTAAGCTGTTGTTGATGGCAACATCACCTATACACATGCACAAAAATAGCTCATAAGTAACAACCGCTCAAAATGCATGTAGTCTTCAATTTATCTTAAAGTCTCTATTCACCCTCAGAGGTTTCTATATATTTTGATTCCTTGCGTTATCAGGATTAATCTCCAAAGAAAAATTCTTGTGATTGATTAAATATTTCCCAAGATATGCTGCCTCAAAGTTACTCTTTTGGCTATGCCCTTTTTTGACTTGGCCGGGAGAGAATTACCGGGCCGAGTGACATCACAGCAAGAACGAATGTTAACTTCTTGTATAAGAACATGTGTCCATTGCTGCAAAATGGTGTGAAAATGCCGACTCGTTGCGTGGTCGCTAGTTGCTCAAATACACCAGATTCGTCCAAAGGCATATTCAAGTGAATGTAGGCACATCGATCGAAAGACATTCTTGCTGTGACGTCATGAGGGACTTTTAGTTACCAGTATTGACTTGGCCTGGCCAAATCAAAAGGGCGTGGCCAAAGGATGAACTTTGAAGCGGTATATCTTGGGAAATATTTAATCGATCAAAAAAATTTTTGGAAGATTAATCCTGATAACGCAAAGAATCAAAATATATAGAAACCTCTGAGGCTGAATAGGGACCTTAAAAACTATGGCATGATAGAGGTTAATACATTATTAAAGCTACATGAACCACTGCAATACACAATTATAATTATTATAAGTATTCATTTCTCCTTCTTTCAAAATATTCACAGCTGTTAGACTGAATTTAAAGCAACTCCTATCTTTCCACTGTTCATAGAACAATGAGCTGCACAGCACTACAGGGTAAAAACAGCCTCTAGCTATACTGATACAGTGGCCGAGGAAGACAAAAATAAAGAAAAGAAGTTATTTCCGTTCATGAAATTGTTTGCTTCAGTTTGACTTTTGCATAGAAATACAACAGTCTAACACTTTTTGAATTGAATCAATCACCTACTTCTTAATTTGCATCAACCAGAGGAAATCATCATAGACAATCGACAACAAAAAATACAACTAACTGCACTGTGAATACATGATTCATCTCAAATAACAGAAGGAATTTTGCACAAACTATGTATATGTACTTATTTGATATTTTGGTTTAATTTATACATGTAGCTGATGAATTTTTTTTAATACCTGATTTTCTGGTGAACTTGGAAGAGACACGCAAGACGAGTTTGAGGAGGAAGGAGACAGGGGTTCTTCTTTAATGCAAACACCTGTTGAATGACAGAAATGACCATTAAAAAGACGCTGTTTAAATGGAGCAAAAATAATGGGTGAATGGGACTGAACAAATAAGAGAAAAAATCCCACTACGAAGAACAGAGTACTAGTTGAGAGGGAAACTAGAACTTGATACTCACCAGATGGAAAATCGAAATCTTCAATAATCGAAGAGGAAGAAGAATCGCCCAAACTTGATAGAAATTCACTCAGGTGATCTCCTTTGCCCTTCAAAGAAATAAACAACAAAACATGCTTCATTAAAATTTTAAGAAATATCGCACCCACACATTAATCTAACGCTACAAAATACATTTAACTAAATTTTTTAAACAATTTTTACTTGTGAATAAATTTACACGGATTTTCTTTCGATTTATTAGGCCCCAAAAACTCAGCCGAGTTAGCATCAATTAAAATACTTCAGAAAGATGACCGTCGTCTAGGAGTTGTATTTTAACGGAAAAATGACAATGAGCTTTGTCTTTGAATCTGTGATCCAACACATGGTATCTAGATGTCAGATAATGCCATGAAGAAGTGGTTTACAACAAAGAAAGTTGTGGAAAGAAACCAAAATGTCCTACATGAGATGTAGCTATTAATAAAAGTGTCAGTTACATGCGATATTCATGAAGAGTTTTAAACAGCTGGCTTCATTTGTTCGCAGAAAAATTGAAATTGTTTTGAATCTTCTTGGCAAATATTGCAAAGTCTTCTTAGAATATAAAAAGAACGACATCGCTCTAATATTTGCATCGCTACCGATGCACAAATTGAAAGATATCGAGATTGTTCCATTCGACTTCCTTTAGTATTTCTTGCGGAAGTTGTACGATGCGACGCGATCTCAAGTTTCAGAGACCTCAAAACAAACAGCTTCTCACGAAATCTCTAAACACAAAGCGGCTGAATTATATAGTATTCGTCTTTAACAAGCAAAGAAAAAGTTTTTTAAGGCTCGAAAGAAAAAGGAATGCACGAAACGCGGGTTTCAACCCAAGCCGATTCATGCACGAGTGACTCACGCAACTGCAGTGGTTAGCAACAGAGATAAAATAAGGGTGAATTTTCGTAGAATTTATTCCCTTACCTCTAAATCCATATCATCATCTTCACCCCCACCAAATAAGTCATCTGGGTTAAATTTCACATCTGTGATAGAGTCTCCTAAAAAAGAGCAAATCATCACCCCGTTAAAATACGAGCGAAGCAGAGATAGTTCCCGACAATAAGCTTTCAGAAATCTTGCAACAAGCTCACCCCAATCTTCAACTCCTAGTAGATTGTCGGCAAAAAATTTCGTGTCCGGCTCCGACCAGGCTAAAAGTTCTGTCTGAGACATCATCTTTTACAGTATATAAAACCCCAACACCAAACTAAAGTACAATACAAAACCCGAGATGTAAAACAAAAATTCGTTCAAACCAGCGAAGACTGATTCATCACTTATGAAATACCAGTTTCTCGTACCCAGATTTCCCTCGGACACCAAAATGTGACGCGTGAAGAGTTCTGGGATCGAATACGTTGCGTAACTCACCGCATTTCCTGGACTCGTCTAGGCAGCATAACAGTCTAGCGACCCTCTCGAACTCCTTTCTTACTTTTTTAAGCAGTAGAGGGGAAAATTTTTTTTCCACTTTGTTAACAACTCCTTAAGCTTCAAAAACAGCGGAATGAGCAGGAGAATGGCCTGTTTTCACTGTCACATCAGAACCATTCATCAGAACCATTCAACAGAGTCAAGAATCAAAGAGATGAAAGGAGATGTGAATATTCAAACAGTCTCGTAGAGATTCAGGCCTGTGTGTTGTTTCTTGATGGAGATATCCGAAGAAATGTTTAAAAAAGCTAAAAGACGCCATGTCTGTGTAATCCCAAGGGGCACAAATATGTCGGCCGGAAGCTAGCAAAAACATCTGTCATCGAGGTTTGCTGTGAAAAAGCCTGTAGTTGTCATCTGAAGGCTCAAATACATCTATACCAGAACTTATTCTCACACAAGAATTGTTCAGATTGCGAAATCTCATCGGATGAAAGACTTTTTTTTACCTACGTTACAGCACTCTCGACCGCCATTTTGATATCGTGTCACGGAAAGCTTTGAAATTCAACCTTGCTTTATTACGACAAGAAAAACCTATCAAACTGAAAATTTGTAAAAAGATAAGCCTTAAGCAATGCTATTAACTAATTAAACTAAAATCAAAAAATGATTGAAAATTCCTTATTTCTTACCTTTGATGAGGTCACGAGAAAACCAACAATAATAATATATGCTGTTTCAGTTATTTCTATCTCCTCCGGAAATAGTCAAATAAATATACAAAGTCCATACATCAGCATGTTAGAAATTGTATAAAATTAATAAAATTATTTTTTTTAAGTAAACTGCTCAAATTTACTCCCATAGAAGATTGTTTGAGAAATAGATAAACAGTACAAGATATGAGAAAAAAGGTCGCATGGCGCAAAACGGTACGCGTTGAGTGTTGAAAGTATGTACTGTATACATTCTTCAGAAAAAAAACTTAACGAAAACTTGTTACTCCCGACAACCCGCAACAAAACCTTTTCGTTGTTAAAAGTATACTATCATGAATGGGTCAAAATCCGACTTTGGACAGGCGTTAGTCTGTTTCGGAACGGTTTCAACTGATTTCGGGCAGTTTCGCCTTACCTCGGACTGTCCGTCTGTTTTCAGATGGTTCCATCGAATGCGTCTGTACATGTCCGATTGCATGAAAAATCATTCTCATTTATATGCAATGACATTTACAGTCAAAATCATTTTTCTACACTCCATTTTTGCCATGACTCGATTTTACAAGTCTCGTAACATGGTTCTTACAGGATTTCTCTCAGTTTACAAAGCTTCCAAACAATTCCTAAATTACGCGCGAGAGAGTGTTCTTAATTTATTTTTGCGTTTTTCAGTCAAGTGGAGGCTCTTTTCGCCATACGCGTTTCGTGTTGTTCACGCCTTCGCTTGTCTACATCCATCTGGAAAACGTAAAATAACGACGCTTGATCTGTGGGTTTCTGACACAAAAGAGCTACTGATAGATAGTCAAACGATAGTCCTCGGTAAGAGGCTTGAGAAATAAAAAAAAACCCCATACCCATACCCAGGAATGAGAAATTACTGATGAAACGAGTCATTTAGTCCCTTTCTGAAAACACATGCTTGAAATTCCAAATTTCGGCCTCGTTTTTCTGTAGGGTAAGAAAAAGACTCGTGCTCATAAGAAGAGAGCCCAGCCGTCTTGCAAAATACCGTGCACACGTGCCACTCCCTGCATAGCCGTGGGCGAGGAGTCGCAATGGCCTCCAGTTGACCTTCTGAAAGAGTGCACAAGAACCTTCTAGGTATCAATGATCTCTTCATACTGAATTTTTTTGTGCTTGAATCGTTTAGAAAACTAAAAGACCCGAGGCTATGACTCATAGCAGCGGTATCCATAATCGGCCAACCTCTGATTCTCTTTTTCATCGAAACTGTCAAGTGAATAAAGAAATAGATTATTCTGTAGATTCGCCAGTTTATGACTGCACTCGACCGCAAAATCAGCTACCCTGCGACGACTAATGTTTCATTCATTTTTTTATGATATTTTCTATGAAAGGACCTATTAGGAAAGCTAGGAATAGAGGGCTGAAGATCCCCAGTTTTGATAAATTTCTTGATGTAGGATTTTTGTTTCAGTTACATAAGAACAAAAACAGCATTGTTAACATTCTGTCAACTCTTGACCTACTTGCATATTATTTGAAGTATCTCTTTTTTTCTCATCAGTATTCGCTTTTAACTCACCCGCTCTCCAGCCTACACTACTTAAAATGATTCACTCATTCATAAACGGGTAAAAAGTTTTGCAAGCCTTGCACTTTATCAATCATAGTGTTTCCTGTTTTTTTTTTTTTTTTTTTTTATTCCTGCGTAATTCCCCTTTAGATTTAACAGGCCACATTAAATATGAGCGTTGTTGAGTATATCCTGCTTAGCTTGCAGGGTCAAAGTTTCTTTGGAGAACTGCTATTTTTGAACCAACTTCCTGAATAGATCAAAGAATCCATTCACTATTTCGGTTTGCCTTTTCTTGTTACATGAAGTTGATAACAAAGGTACACGTGGAAAGTGTTGGGAGAAGTTGTGATTGGATCCGTAGCATACTTAATTTGTTCTTAAGTCGAACCTTGCCTTTACACTAAACTTGAGGAGCTGACGTTTAAATTACTTCTCTCCGCTTTGGAGAAAGCAATTCTTTGCAAATTAAACCAAAATTGGAATTGAAATCGCTGCACGAGTTAATTTCGTAACGTTTTTGCGGTGATAATTCTATTAAGTTCTCACAACGCAAGTGAAAAATTGCTCGACGTGATCGGAACTAGGCAGCTTTCATGCACGACTTCTTCGTGATGATTGCTCTTTGAGCCCGCGGCTATCGACGATGACAAAGCCAGGAACATACGGTTGACTTTAGACACTGTTCAAGTGTTCAATATGTCATCTTTCATTGCTCAGGTCGAGTTACTCTTTCTTACTCAAACGAAACGGTAAAAAGAAACCAAAATTTATTAACGAGTCTGTTTTTTTTTTTTCTCCCCTGTTTAGCCAAAAAAATCTTCTTATTAGTCATTCTTATAAGATGATTTTTTTTTTTTCACCAAGCATCAACAAATCTTGTGACTATAATAAGATGATAATATGATCTTAGTAATTAGATAGAAGGAACTTGATGAATTCCCTGGGACAATAGATCTTTTATCAGGTGATAAGCATGCCAGTAGTAAACAAACAATAACTAGATCGTTCTATCGATCAGGCGACGCCGGCGCTTGCGTAAAAGGGAGCGAAGGTGCAGGTATAAATTGCAGTCGTTCAAGCTCAACGAAGGCAAGCGCAGCCAGGAGTGGAACTTGCACCATGAAGGCTCTTGTACTCTCGCTGTTTCTTCTTTTTGCCCTTGTTCATGGATTCCCAAGTAGGTGTTTTTAAACTCGAGACTTTCTGGTGCATTTTAAATTGGTCACTTTTTTACATCACCATTGCTACTGTACAGTAGCAGCTAAATACCGAAGAAGAATTACCTCTTCCTGGGTAGTTTTCAGACGTGTTCCAGTGAATGTTTTTCGCAATTCAGACGGAAACTAAACGGCAGGGAGCATTATGAAATTAGTTGAATCTCTCAACTGAACATTTACCTGTATTTTTCACAGCGCTCTGTGACAAGTTTTATTCATGCGTAATATGTTTTTGTAAGACAGCGGAACTGTTTCTGCCTATTCATATGCTCTTTTGTGTGCGTTGAAAGTTTTGTGGTTAGAGACAAATGTAGCGATGTGATCACTGACACGTATTTTATAACGGTAGGAAAACAGGGAATCACAAAATCTAAACAAGATTCGGACCAGAAGCGGAAATTTCAAGATAGAAATGTGGATGGACTAATGAAACAGGGCCACCAAGATGGTATGCCAGTGGTTCGTTGGTGCGTCACCAACCCTTGCGAGATGAAGAAGTGCGAGAGAATGGCCATGGAATTCAACTACAAAATCAGCCCTCGGATGCAATGGAGCTGCGTAATGGCGTCATGCAAAGAATCGTGCATGGAGGAGATTCAACGTGGAAATGCAGACATCATGACAGCCGAAGGTGACGAGATTTACACGGCCGGCAAGATGCACGACCTAAAACCGATTATGGCTGAAAAGGAGGATCATGACCATGATACCAACTACGACAAGAAGTTTAAGAAGTTTGAAGAGCAAGACGGTACCCTCAAGCATTTCTCCATTGCTTTGATTAAGAAGTCATCCACCGGTATCAAAAGCTTCCAGGACTTGAACCAGAAGAAATCGTGTCACCCTGGCGTGGACTCAAAAGCCGGTTTCAAATCCCCAGTCTGTTCACTGATAAAGAAGGACGTCGTGCCCAGCGTTGGAAATGTGTTTGAGAGCGCTGGGGAGTTTTTCAAAGAAAGCTGCCTCCCTGGCGTGCAGCAAGATAAGTTCAACCCCAACATGACAAACCCGGAATCTCTGTGCAAGCTATGCAAAGGTATGTGAAACTTGAGGAATCTAAAGGTTTAAAGTTTCTCGTTAGTGAGCATTCCGGTAAATCAATACAGTTGCTCAGCGGGTGACCTGATATTCACGAAGAGTTCATTTTTTTCTTGAGATATTTTTCAAAAGGTTCTACAAACCTGATGGCTCTGTGTAGTTTTATTTTTCGACCCAATGTCCGACAAGTGGATCATTTCTAACCTAAATTGATCGAACTAAGTTGAATGAAGTTTTTATACAGGTTTTAGTGGGAGTTTACGTTTTTGCACCCATAGAAATGAAAGGAAAAATTTAAAACGAAAAAAATCTTATTATAGGAATTGTAGGACCTGTTTGCAGAGGATCAAAAGTTGAAATGGTAAAATGAACGTTAAGATCTGTTCAGGTATGCGTACGTGCTGTAGGGAGGCCTCAGCCCAGGAAGTTTGGGGTCAAGAGGAACGGATGGTTTCGATCACGACTCTTTGATTCGAGGGCCGGAAAATGGCTTTAATTAATTATCGAATTTTTACTCGACTTAAAAGCAAATGTACAAGCCCGTGTTGAAACTACATTTCAGTAAAATTCTGTTTGACTAAAAAATAACTGAGACAAGAGTCTCACAAATGCGAAAAAATCAAATCGTACGCTAAATAAACAGTGGACAAATTGAACGCGAAAAGCAGATAATATTGCATTCTCAAGTCTGAAAGTGCCCTTTGATTATATAATATATCGCTTTTCTCTGAAATCATATCATGATCTTCCGTTCTCAGCAAAAGAAAATTATGAAGCGCTTTGGTGCCAAAAGTTCATTTCCTGTTTTCAGATAAAACAGAAAGTCGTCCGTTATGTATTATTTCAGATCTCGTTACGGGCGATAAAGTAAATAAAAACAGATATGAGCTGAAATGGGGCCAAAGGTTCTTCCAAATCCAGTGTAAAGTGACACTCAAAAATAAGTATTTCCTTTTTTTTCTATCAAGGGAAGCATTAGTTACTTACGTGCTTATTTTTAGGCTTACGGTTCAGGGTTCAACTCGAAAAAGATACTATTTCTCAAAAAACACATATCTGCTTCCCTTGGGCAGCACCTATGCATGTCACGGGAGAAAAGAGAAAATCTGTCGTTTATTTGTGTGATACGTGCCTCCACACTCAGTCTTACTGATATCGAATGAGGTGACTGCGGAAGAGATCATCATCTGTATGAGTTCAAAATTTTATTTTGATGCGCAGTAACCTTTTAACTATTCTGCAAAATTCTTCAAGATCTCCAGTAACTATTTATTGCCGAGGGCGAGTTGTAGGGGGGTGGGGTGGGGGAGGTAAGCCTATACGCTTGTGAAATGCTGGAAAGTTGCTCACTGGAATGTCAAAAAGTTGCTAAAAAATTGCTAAAATAACTAAATTTTAAAATTTGACTCCATGAACTTCTTGATGCTTTTCTATAAACCTTTATTCAAGGCTTTACTTTTCGTTATTTGCAATAATTGCCAACATCGGTCATGAAAAATAGTTTGAGTTGGCTTTACGGAGTTGCTCGCAAATAAAACCAGCATTCCAAATTCCAATTCGATCTGAAAACAGTGGACAAGAAGAGCCACCCAGTGGAATGTCCATTGCTAAATTATTTATTTATTTATTATTTATTATATGGGCAGATTGAGATAAGGATCGCAAAAGGCCTGCGAAACGTTGTCAAGTTACGGGTTATGTTTTCTTTTATTACAATTCGTCGACATCTTCTTGATATGTGCTTTAAACCTATATTTTCCTCAAAAACTGCTCAGAAAGGAAAAATTAAAACTGCTCGAAGTTTTTAGGTGATTTCTATTTTCACGTGCTTTGATGCCCAAATAAGGTGATTTTGCGTACATAATAAATAGTCTGAAAAAAAAAATGAACGAAACAAACAAACAATCGAAGCAAGAATGAAAGTTAAAAGAAAGAAAGAACGAAAGAAAGGACGAAAAGTAAAGGAAATGTGACAAAAAATCTGAAAGGTTACTTCTTTTACGTGTGTATTTCACTTAGGACAAGGAGACAAAGATGACAAGTTCTGCCAGATCCTCTCAGAAAAGGAGCCATACTATGGAGCTGACGGGGCCCTGAAGTGCCTCCGGGAGGGAGCAGGGGATGTGGCCTTCTTTCACTCTCACGATATTATGCTGAAGTACGACAGATTTTCAACCGAGTTTGATATCGTTTGCGAGACAAAGAAGCGTCCTCTGACATGGGTTAACCTTATGAAACCAGACTGTCATCTAACAGAGGAACATCCCCAGGTATACGACTTAATCGATTGTTATACATTTAATTGGCATACACTGAGCTGAAGATCCAGGGCAGGACTAGGCCTTAGCTTAGCCAGACTTTCGTTTGTGTTGATGAGAAACTTTCACAGTGCTCTATTCCATCCAAAAGTATAAAGCGGGTAACAACAATTCGTTATGGTAGCCCTGTATAATGCAATGAGAGAGGTGGGAGAGGCTACTCGCTTTGAACCTCGCTCCTAGAGCCCTAAGGGACAAGGCCCTGAGAACGAGATTAACTTGATTTATCATCTTCCACGGGAGGAGAAGCGATTTTATTTTGTGCCAAAGAAACCACATTGAGCTTTAGCATCGTGGCTCAATTTTTCTCTTGAGTAGAATTTCTAGTATTTCTTGTTGAGGTGACTGGAACGCCGGCGCCTCGCTGATTTTGAAGACGAATTCCTAGATACATTAATAAGAGTCCGATGCTCCATGATTCAGATAATACAACAAATCTCCACTGTTCTCACTAAAGTCACAGCGTTTACTTCGTCCAAACAGGTTTTGATGGTAAATGGTAAGAAATCTAAGAAATGGATTAAGACTTGCACTGACGCCCTTATGGACGCCTCAACAAAATTCAAATCACCAGCCAGTGGTGAGTTCGATATGTTTGACTCCATCCAATACTGCGCCAAGGACGATAGTGATGACAAAAGAAGCGAGATGAAGAATGGGATGTTCAAGGTGGACATGAACCTCATGAAGAAGAAGGATCTGATCTTCAAAGACTGTTCTAACTCTCTCGTGCCCATCCCAGAGGTAATGCTGGTGTCACTGCTCATGCGTGGTCCCTATTATGGTGGCTCTAGACGTCAGACAAACTAAAATTAAAATTTGGGAAAGCATTTAGCGTTAATATAATCGACGTTTAAAGGAAAATTACGGAATTTTGTTTCACCTCTGAATATTTATTCTCTCGCCAAACATTCAATATATATACTGAACGCAAAATAGCTCTTCTGATTTCATAGTTATTTGCCTGACACTGCTGCAAGGAAACATATTTCCTTGCAGTATACATACACATTATCATTTGCTGCTAACATGAGTTGCACCGTTAACCAGTATTCGTAAAGGCTTTTTGGTTGCCTTAGGTTTACAGTAACCGAAATGGGCGGGAAACAAACAAAAAACAAACAAACAAAACAAAGAGGACGCGTAAAATACAAAAAAGGCAGAGAGATAAATTAAGACAGACAAAAACACCACAACAAGCTAAGTGGGGTCTTCGCTTATTAAAGACTGCTCTTTTCTTTTATTTCAGGACAAAAGAACTTACGAGAAATTCCTTGGCATTGAAATGGTTGGGGTGTGGAAAGCCTGCGAGCAGCTGGAGCCCAAACCCCGCGCTTTTATCTGTGTAGTTGGAGACGATCAAATGTCAAAATGCCAAGATATGATCACCAAATTCCAAACAATAGATGGTTAGTTTTTATGTACCCAGAGTAGATTTTTCATTGCGAACTTTTTCTTAGGAGATATTTTGCAGCAACATTTGGATCATGCGCCAATCTTCTCAGCCAATTCTTGAAGTGTCCAAGCGGGAAGCCACTTATCTTTTATCTTGGCATTGTCACGATGTAGTGAACTCGGATCATCCTACAAATCTGTTTCATCCTGTAACGAAAAAAAAAAAAAACCCAACAGAAATTTTAGTGAATTAGATTATAGCTGTTTATTGACTTGAGATGAGTTTGTCAAGAAACGCCTGTAACTACATGTAGTTTATTGGAACTGTTCGTTCGTCAAATGCAAGCGAGAAATTTTGCAAAAGATTTAAGCCACCGGTTACCTTTTGCATCTTTAACAGAGGTCAGAAAAGTGTCCTGGGGCTGTATTGAGGCTCCCTCCAAACAAGAGTGCGTGGAAATGGTAGCTGATGGCCTAGCTGATCTGGTTGATCTCAACGCGACTGAAATGTTTGTGGCAGGGATGGATTTCAATCTGGCTCCTTTTGTAGCGGAGAATTACAAAGGGTAAGTATGACGATTTTACGATTTGATGGCAATCTGCTCCTTAGATTTATATTTCAATGGGATAAGCGGGGCAATACCGACATAGAAAATATTTTAAGTAATGATAAGGAGTGAAAGAGTAGCCGTTAGCAAACATCTTTAAGGTGCGGTTAAGATGCAGGAATGAAAGGAGTGGATCTGACCCCCTCTTAGGCTCATAAAAGTGTTAAATCGTGTTATTTAAACAGCCTGTCATGCCCCTGATTGCAGGCCAAGACTCTCTCTCTCTCTCTCTCTCTCTCTCCATTCAGAGGAAAATCCTGTGTGTGCCTCTGTGCATTTCAGCGGCCGAAAATGCGGAAAGCAAATACTTCCCAACAATACATACAAAAGTACAGTCGGCAATGTCCCAATATTTTCTGTGAGAGTATGAAAATGGGTTGAATCTGTAAGTCGGAGATAGGTGCAAAGCTTTTCAATGGAGACAAAAGCGACGTGTTACATGGGCTTGTCATTTACTGCGTTTTAATTGAGTAACTTACTTCATGTACCAGTGCACGCCGTTAATTTACTGCCATTTTTTACTTTTGCTCTATTAGTAAAGATCCAATGACTGAAAGTATCACCATCGGTGTTATGCTTAAAGACAGCAGTGATATTCCAGGGGATATGCAGGGCTTGAAAATGTGCAATGCAGGTGTGGACAAACTCAGTGGATTCCTACACCCCATGGGCTGGCTCATGGCTAATGGCACCGTACCAAGAAGGACAACGCCTTTGGAATCAATTGGGTTAGTTTTAGTCATGCTATAAAAATGCGATTTTTTGAAGAATTGGAAAAATGGTACAACAGAGGCTCTTTTATTTTTATCTCTCTCTCTCTCTCTCTCTCTCTCTCTCTCTCTCTCTCTTTCTCTCTCTCTCTCTCTCTCTCTCTCTCTCTCTCTTTATTACGAACCTATCAACTTAAGCAGAGATAGATATTCAACATCGCTGTTGTACGATTGTTTTTTGTTTTTGATGTTGTTTTCTTTTTTTACATAAATTGTCACTTAAGTCATGTCCACGATAAGTAGATTACATTTACTAGACTTAACGTTAAGACGGAGATCAAAGAGCAAGCTAGTGCTTTTACTCGGGATAATTCTGATGAAGAAAATAAACCGAAACTCACAAACAAGAGTGATCTGGTGGTGAAGATACGCGTCAATCTTAACCTCTGTCATTTTTCAGAAAATACTTTGGCGAGAGCTGCGTTCCCGGTATTGACAAATTTGACTTGACCCGTCATCCACTGCTTTCTCGCACGCTTGACTGGAGAGGTATGCTCAAAGACAAGATTGTAAGATGGGAAGACTGGTACAATGCCCCTCTCTGGCGTCAGTGGCAAGACAAGCAGGACGGTAAGACTGACGTCTATACCGCTATGCACAAGATCGAGGACTTCCAATCTCCAGAGTTTAAAGTAATGATTGCAAAAATGGGCTCCTTAAATCCACGCATGCGTAAATACCACACACCGGAGATTCGCCAAATCCTTGAGAAGGTAAGTACTTAATACATCAAATAGGAAATATATCCCAAAGAGAGCCTGGTAAACGAATCTGGGCCGTGTTACTGCCCTTCCAAAATGCTCCCAATTGACGAGACTGCGTTTAAATCAGATTCCTGGAGCGTAAAGGTATTGAAAAAGACGAAGAGAACACCATGCTTGCTTAGCGAACATGATTTGCACTTAGGTATAGCTGAAGCTTCAAAAACTCAATCAAAGTTCAATTCCTCCAATTGAATGGTTCCACCTGCTTTAAAACCAAAATCTTATCTGGCTCTTAAATCTTGTGTCCACCAACTTCCTGTTGGCAAAATGACAGCTATCTTCATGTGGAAAAATTCAGTTTTGAGCATTAAGCTGCATAATACACGTGGAAAACCTTACTGCCTCTTCCCACTGAGATTAAAAACTGTCAGTGCTGTATCGCAAACGGCAAGCCACACTGGGGAGGCATTTTTCCAGGAAATAACTATTTTTAGGCTTTCTATCCGACCATCTCTTGGAACTGATTGCCTGCCAGTCGTGAAGATCAGGAAAGACGGTTTTCAAAAACCTAGCTATTAAACAGCATGCGCAATTTCGAGACACATTTGCATGTCGTTTTTCTTTCCTGACAGACTGACAAAGATTTCAAGTGGGAAAACTACAAAGGCTTGGAAGATTTCTATGGCTTGAAGATGCCAGAGTGGAAGATGATCGGATGGGTGTGGCACAAACCAGAAGACTGGACAGAAGAGCAATGGGTGCTGTTCCAGATGTGGGCCGAGCGCTCCTGGAATCAAAAGGAAGACCTGGCGTCTTTCGTTGAGAAGTGGACGGATATGGATTGGGAGATATTCAAGAGATGGATGGACGCAGAGTTTCAAGATTACTCCACAAAGGATAAGTTTTTACATCAGGATACCTTTATCAGGTAGTCAAGGACGAATCCAGGAGATTTTCAAAGGGGGTGGACTAAAAACATAAAGCCCAAATATGCTAGGAAATATTTTCACACAAGTAAATTTTGAAGGAACCTCAACTTGAGTTTCAACTGGCGATCCTGTTGTCCCAAGAACTTTGATGTCGGTGGGGGGGGGGGGGGGGTGGTGGTGTTAGGGACTGAGTTAGTCCGGTTTTATCTTTTATTTACTGCGGAAAAAAGAAGAAAAAGCTATCGATATTTTTGAAGCTTCAATGTTGACGTAAGAATACCTAGTAAGGCTTAATGTGTAGATAATATGTTCCAAAACCCATCTCTGCCTATATGCGGTTAATTAGTTTCGCTTCCCAATGTTTTGAGAGCTTTAAAGAGTTAAACATGACTCATTAGGCCAGTGATTCTTTATAGTCCAGCGACATTTATCAATAATATTCATTTTATTGTACCACTGTAGACTTTCGCTAATGTGCTCTCGTTACCATTGGCTGTTGAATGAATGGAAAAACCTCCAGTATGACGACATCGACACGAAACAATGCCGTGAAAAGTTGTGCAATACCTGCGCTGGTAAAGGTGACAAGAAATGCTCCATGGATTCTAATATCGAAGATTATTACGGCTATAAAGGAGCACTGAGGTGTCTCAAGCAGAGAGATGGAAACGTTGCTTTCATTGATGCTTACACTTTTGAGAATATCATCCAAGAAGACAGCTACAATAACAACGACTTCGTTCTCCTTTGCCCAGATGGTAAGACTGTAGACTACACCGGAGCTGATTCCTATGAAAAATGCAACTTTGGTCGTATACCATCCCGCGCACTTGTCACCTGTAACATGCACGATGGCATTTGGCGATGGAAGGTTACCAAAGCCTTGCTTGTAGCCCAGACAACGCTGCCACGACAGGTATTCCAAGATTGTACATTCAGCAAGAACATGGAGAGTTTCACATCTATACCATTTGTCAACCAGACATACCAAGTACGACTCGGCCCAATGTTCCTTCGTGCCATGGAAAGCCTCGTGCAACCACCAGGTAATGAACGCTTCCTAATACAGGAGTCAAACGTCGAGCATGCGTAAAGGGATAATTTTTTTCTGGCGGTGCGCCAATCTCCCGCACAAAATTTAGACTTAAATGAAGCTGTCAGGGTAAAATTTTCTTATGACGTCGTCGAGAATGGTTTTTACCCTGCTTCGCACCATTTATTATAGATAGATGTATGATTTGGCTATGATCGTGAGAGGAATCCGGCTTATTAGTGACTATTTGGGAATGTGCATTCAAGTTAGGAGCAACCCTTTTTAATTCTCTCGCATGGACGACGTTACACCACGGCACAGCTTATCTCGATTCTATGTTTCTCAATCTCTTTCCTTTTTTCCTCGGTAGTTAAAGAGAAAGTGATGAAATATCACATTGATGATTGTCTTGGGGAAGAGTGTGACGGAGATGTAGAGGACAGGCCCGCCTGTGATGAGTGTCCAGAGAGCGACGACGTGTGCCTTAAGAACTGCTGGGATGGAGAACCCATAGTAATGAAAGAAATGCCTTCTCAAATAATTCCCGAGGTCCCCCATAGAATGCCTCTGAAAATGGTGGGTGGTGTGAAAAAGATTATTCTTTGGAAGCCAAAGTGCCGACACAGCCGTCAGATGATGGGCAAAATGCATATGGGAGCAATGGAATTCGGTATGAAAGGACCTATGAATCACCATGATGATATGAGATCCATGAACGGGCTAATGATGGGTTCTAGGCCTGGCATGCGACCAGAGATGCACGAAAGGTGGTCCATGATGCGAGGTAAAATGTTTCCACATCCTAAGATGTCTGTCGGACCAACAAAGTTCGGTATGAAGTTTGGAGCTATGATGAAACCTGTCTCGGACAAAATGTATATGATGCCTCCAAAGATGGGAATGCATCCTTTCAAGTCTATGCCAAAACCGTTCATGGACGAGCCAATGCATGGTGGTAAGATGGCTAACCATTTCATGGAAACTGGTCCACTGATGCACAGTCACAAATCCATTCGCGGCGAGTTTTACACCAACGTGCTCTTTGCCCGTGATGGTACCTGTAACTCAATTGTTCATGACCTCAGCTGCTTTGGAGAGAAGAGGAAAATAAGAATGAAAGCTGGACGTGTTGGCAAAACTCCCATCACTGTCTCCATGTGCCCGAGACCCATTACCTTTAAGCACACCACCGCCCTGTTTACCTGCGACAATGGCGCCAGTTTTGCGAAGCCCGTTTCTCTCCCCTTAAAATGTGCCTATGCGCCTTGCAAACCAGGTTTCAGCTGGCTCCCTGATTGGTCGAATGATCAGTACTGGCTAGGAGACAACAAGTACACTGGTGGCGATCACTGGGGAAACAAGGCTTGGTGGAAGAACCGACAGGAGAATGACAACTGGTTCTTGACAGCACGTGACACGAACCGTATACAAAAAAAAGGCACACTGAGCAAGCAGTAAGAAACAGAACCAGAAGAGGACTGTTCTTATCGAAAGGTCAAATGTTCATTTATTACTGGACTGGTCAACTGGACTGAAAAAAAAAACAGGAAAAAAAAAATCAAAACATAAGGAAAATACCAAAAAAAAAAAAGTTTAATGGGTTACAGGATGCCAAAATTGTAGAATTGCTAAGATTTTTTTCATATATCAGGGGAAAGAGTTTGTGTTATGTTAAGTCACTTTTGTAAGGCCATCCAATTAGATTAGAGTTTCACGTGTGTGTTTTTTAGTGATTTTTTTTTTTTATTTTAGCCTTTTCCGGTATCGTCATATTTGCGGGTTTTCTCCTCTACCTGGGTAACTTTGTGTGATCACTTATTTTTTTATTTTCCGTTTGAAATGGTGTTAAAGTGTGTTGGAATTAAAGTAATTTCACAAAATGTTTTGTGACATTTGGATATCTGTTACACTAATGGGGAAACTTGATAGCCTATTTTTCAAGCAGCGCAAGTTCCTCGTCCGCATGTCACGTCGGGATGATCCTATTCAGATCTTGGACAGTCTCCCTTTTCTCATCGTGGATTGGGGTCAGCAAACTTCTGAAACGCTTGAAGATACACTTGAGGGTGGGTAAGGGGTGGGGAAGGGGATTTTGTAGTCGACCAGCACGACAGCCGAGAATATTTTTAATATTACGACAGTAGAGAATATTATTAGTCGTGATTGGAGGTATAAGGCCAAAAAAATAAACAAACCTCTCCTAAAACAAAGAATAACCTTACACCTCCCATCCTCATTCGATATAGTAATGGTCGACACTCTCTCAAGAATAAACCAACAAAACTTCCTTGATTCCTTCCCATCGTCAACACTTGTGTACAATTCAGGAGACAGTTGAAAATTAGAAGTTAACTTTATAGTAGACATTACCTTTTTTTTTTTTAATTTTAATTATCTATCATTTTTTTTTCCTTTTTGAAGACGTGAGGGTCACTTAGCGCGTTGTTATCTGTGCTCTGAAATGACCGGCCGGTTCGGCCAAATGGCAAGGCATGCAACTGACTTACAAAGAAAATTTGAAAAGACTGAACATTTCTTTTTTGGGAAACACGAAAAAATGTTTCTTGAAATTTATGAACTGACCGTTCCGGCTGGCAAGTTTTAAAATAAGGCATTCGCATAAAAATACAAAATCGCATTTGCCACGTTTTGTCAGACAAATTGCTTGTCCTGGTATTGAAGATATTTTTGCTAACCTCTCTGGTCGCGTTCGTGTCGTTACGTTCCCGTCGCAAAGTCCATTTTACCCTCCCTGATCTTCCTTTAATTTTATAAGCAACCAGTCAATCCCAGCTTTGTCTCGGGTTTTGTTAGTTGGGCTGTGGGGAGCGATGTCGAGATTTCTTCAGTGCAGGATTCCGACATGATAGCTTTGAAGGGAATTACTTGCGTTACACGACGTGCTCAATTATATCACACACCTGTCGTATTTTTACCGCTGAACGAAACTTTAGGTCACTAGTCACAGGAAAGTCGACCGATATTGCCCACGATGGAGAAATACGCTAGGATCGTTCAAAAGCTTATTTCGTTAAACATCAAGTTAGTAGCAGTGGACTTTGATCAAACAATCATCAATATACATACGGGCGGTGTATGGCAATTCACAAGTAAGAGTCTCGTTTCACGTGTGCGACCGTGTTTCAAGCAGTTCTTCGTGGCAGCCTTGAGTTGCAGTGATTTGTACGTAGCTATAGTGACTCAATCGCCGCAGATTTCTCTTATTCGGGAGGTTATAGAGCAAGCTTTGCCTGAATGTGACACCAGTAGAATACATTATAGAGGGGCAGATGGAGGATGGAGTGAGGTGAAAGGAATTTCGAAGGAAGGTACGAACGTTCATTTACAAATTTCTGTTACTGACGTTCTGTTTACACTATCGATATGGGCAGAAATACAACACTGCGGGCTCGAAACACATTTTTGTGTTTCAGTTAAGATCGATTATGACTCAAGGTTTCGCTCTAAGTAAGCAAACCTCATGCGCGGTTCAAACTTTCCATGTGCCGATCGAACTCTTGTGTGCCAGTACTTGACAGAATCAGCTGTTTGTCCAGGTATAAAAATAAGAATGAATTTAAAACCGAGAAAGACATAAGCTTACAGCAACCTGCACATATAATTAATCGTTGGCCGTTAACATGCCAGTGAACAAGGAAAAAAGATTAGTGGTAGGCAAGAAGAAGTGTTATAAGGTATCACGCAATTTTGATAATTATTATTAATTTTCTCATGCGAGAATTTTGAAAAGATCGGTGGGCATGAGAAAACCAATATGTAATTATTGACCTAGTGAAAGGGCAGGATGGGAAAGTATTTGGCTTTAGGTCATGAGGTACAGACTAAGTGCAGAGAGGTCTGTGCCTCATGACAAGGAGCCAAATATTTTCCTGTCCAACCCGACCAAATGCAGTTACTAAGCATTTTATGATATGACCACTAAGTGTGCCATTGACAGGCACACGCAGCCACACAAACACACAAAAAATGTGCAATTAAAACCCGGTTTGCTAGCCTGATTAGTAGAAATTCAGGACTGACAAATGGCTTGTACAGCTATCTTATCCAACTGGACTAAGAAGTAACCATAATTATAAACATGTTCACTTGGTATTTGCCAAGCTCTGTGGGTGTTGAAGTCTATCAGTCATACTCTCTAGCTGAAGTGTAAACCAGCTGTTGAATAGAAATCTATCTTGTCATTTGTGTGCAGTCTGCTTCTACAGCAATCATCTCGCAACAATTTCAGCATCATTTAACAAGGATTTGAATTGTTCAATCCTTTAATCATGCAGGAAAACAACAGCACATTGAGTCTGTGATTCAGCAGATTGAAAAAGAGCACAGAGTGAAAATTAAAAGCAAGGAGGTTATTCTCTTAGACGATGATGAAAGAAACATTTCAGTGGCTAAGAGTTGTAAAATGAAAACACTTCTTGTGAAAGGAGATGACAGCCTTGATAAGCTCCTGGAAGCAAGGTAGATGACTTTCAATCCTGCTCTTAATCTTCTATTTCTTGTAAGCAGCTTATTTTGTTAGAAACTAATATTTTTGTGAACAGAAACTTTATTCTGGTCTTTAATTAAAAAACTCCACTAACAAGTACATGTATACCAAGTCGTTCTGTTAGCTTCGCAATACACAGACCACCCTACTTCCCTTAAATGATAATGTTCCCAGGCCCAGGCCCCCTGTCCCTTTTACATCCCTCGTGATATTGTGCCTCAATAAAATTACATTTAAGCTTAAACAAGTCAAGAACAGAACTGTGAATGTAGTGGAAAGTATTCTTGAAACAAAAGTTATACTAAGTTCATATATTTAGAACTGTGGTATTAGATACGTATGATGCACGATCCTCACAGTAGAGAGCGCTATTTATGCAATAGCGAAAATCAGACCTGAAAAAAATCAGGCCTGTACGGGATTTGAACCACTGACCTCTGCGATACTAGTGCAGTGCTCTACCAATCGAGCTAACAAGCCAACTGGGAGCAGGCCGTTAAGTTGATTCGTAATAAACCCGTGATGATAAATCAGATACAATGAATATATGAAGATCATATATTTTTGCATAAATAGTGCTCTCTACTGCGAGGATCGTGCATCATACGTAAAAGTTGTACTATTCCCATATCACTGAAGTGACCTGGGTTGAACATCTAGTCTTGTCGTAGCTTCAGCTAGGGCAAAGGTCATACCTCCTAAATTTAAGTCTTCTGAAACTCCCTTTCATCCTTTTGACATTGCATAATGTTGAGATTGCATTGTGCCAATCAATTGGAAGCCTCAACACCCACCCCATGGCAACCCTTAGACTTGACCATTATCTGTGTCCTGTCTTGTCTGTTGTTTGAACCTTTCTGGGCAAGGTGGGTAATTTGAACCAGAAGTGTCAAGTCATTCCAGCTGATAACATGTGTTATATCCTTAAATCTGGAGATATTTAAAGTGCACCTAAACCCAAAAATTTTTTTTCGCTTAACGAAATAAGCGTATTTTTTGGAGTATTTCTGTGCAAACATTTTTTTATTTGCTCGAATCTTCAATTGTCTGTGCCTAGTCAAAATACGGAAAATCGGCCGCCATCTTGCCCCACGACCGAGTTTAAAGAGGAATGGCTCTAGCGGATAATGTGACGTCAAATCGAGAACACGAAAGTCTGCTTTTCACACATTTTCGCTTGTTTGGGAAGGTTGTAGTCGATTTTGTCCGAAAATATGCCGACTAAGAGTGTTGTAGGAGGATGTAGCAACGTGCGAAATTTGCAAGAGGGTATCACGCTCCATACATTCCTCATACAACACACCTGGTCAGCATATTTCGGACAATATCGACCACAACCTTCCCAAACAAGTGAAAATGTGTGAAAAGCAGACTTTCGTGTTCTCGATTTGACGTCACATTATCCGCTAGAGCCATTCCTCTTTAAACTCGGTCGTGGGGCAAGATGGCGGCCGATTTTCCGTATTTTGACTAGGCACAGAAAATTTAAGATTTAAGAAATTAAAAAATTTTTGCACAGAAATACTCCTAAAAATAAGCTTATTTCGTTAAGCGAAAAAAAAATTTGGGGTTTAGGTGCACTTTAAAGGTAATTATAAACATAACTAAAGTAAAGCATGCGCTCTGATTTGTCAATCCAGCATCCACCATTTGCCCATAGGTGTACGCTGCAAATGCTAAGACTATTTTTCCATGGGTACTTTTTTTTTTCCTGGTCATGTAAGACTTGTTAAATTAAAGGGAACTCTTTTGCTACAATGTATCAATGTTATGTTATAAAACAAATGGTAAACACCACAGCATACACTATTGAGTTATGGATACACTTGGGAGGTTTGCAAAGCACTCAAGAAGCTAGAGTCGCTCTCAGCTATCGCCTTGTGCGACTCTTACACTTCTTTCATGCTTAGCAACCTCCTGCATGCATCCATAACTCAATAGTGTACACTGTGTTGTTGACCATTTGTTAAAGAGTTCACTTTTGCATGCAAATGACTCAGAAGAAAAGGTCTACCAGGTCTAGGTTTTAAAGCTTGGTCTGTGTGTAGAAAGTCACAGTTGCTGATTTTGCTTTTTAAAAAAAAAAAAATTGACCATCAAATCTGAAAAAGTTCAAATGTCGTGGGGTTTGCCTGGGGAGAGGGATGTTGAAGCTTCAAATTCATACATATAAATGCATAATCAAGATGTTATGGTTACCATTGTAACTTTCCATTGTAATCACTGTGTGGATACTAACTATGACTTAAATGCTATCAGGGATATCCATTGCTAAGGCATTGCAAATTATTAACAAAAGAAGTTGTTGTAAATTATTAACTTCCTTATCGGTGCAAATACTGTCTTTAAATTAGAATTTGATGTGACATGTTTATAAAATATGCTGGAATGTAATTTGATTTGCACTAATCCTGTGAATACCGGTGTCAGTGTCATGATCTGTACCATCACTAATTGAACTTAATATTTACTCTAAAGAAATACAAATGTGTTTTGGCATTGTTATTTATCGCATTTTTATGTCATGATCTGTACCATCACTAATTGGACTTAATATTTACTCTAAAGAAATACAAATGTGTTTTGGCATTGTTATTTATTACATTTTTCATTAATATACAAACCATGGAGTTAAAGACCTGTGATGGGATGTGCTTTTTTATGTTGCAATTATTCTTGTTATGGATCTGTCAGTAAATGACATGACATGTCATCAATTTCAAATGACGTGTCATGATCGAAAAATCTCATTCCACCCTGTTTTTTTTTTCTCTTGGTACAGATGTCAGATACGTTATGTATTGGGAAAGTGTTAATTGTTAGGTTTGCTTTGAACTTTAGGGTTTGTATGTTATTGAAAGGTACTTTAATTAACCCATTCTGAACATCTTTGGCTGAATTTGAGAGGTTTGCCAAGCTTTACATTGTATTTAATACACACTGGTATTATTTCATAGTCACTTAAATGTCTCTTCAGAAATCTTTCTTTTGTATTTTTCTTATCCAAATCACCTTACTCTGCAACTGTTCAATAAAGATTCAAAGAGAAATACGGTGAAAGAATACAGTGTGACTCTTTCCTTGAGTGGGTATTTCCAAAAGATCCCTTCATCTCTAAAGCTTGTTTCATTTACTTTGTTCATAGCTTTTGTATGGGTGCGGGAAATAGTCACCAAATTTAGAATTGGCAAACTGTGGTAGTGTTTTAGTTGTTTGCTACTAAGTCTCACTTTTGCTAAACTAAACCCTTTTAGGTATTGGACATCTTCACTTTGAGTGACATCAGAACTGCTCTTACACTTTTCAAGAATGTGTTCCTGGATGCTCGCAGTTCAGCTGAAATATCAATCCCTCTGGGGACAATAATGTAGATTACAGAATCAAATATTACGTTAGTGTAATGCCCAGGACAATTTTTACTCATGGAGGAGGGGCACTGCACTGTTGGGTGGTTTTCCTTCTTTTAGTATTGTAATATTGAAGTTTGTCCTGTTTGCTTTTCTCTTGTTCCTAGACACCGCACCTGATTATCAATTTACCCCTTTAAACTCCCAAGATCAAATTGTTTATTCTCCCCTCTGGCTGCTTCCCATTTTCTTGTAAATTAGTTAGGACAATTTGGTGTTAGATCAAGAAAACAACGTTTACCCGATAAATTTGAGTATTGTCAGTCATTACCAGTTTGCTGGATAATGTATGGATATTGCAGGGAGAAATTTCATGTAAGTCATTTTCGAGAGTCAAATGGCCAATGAACCATTGATTCTTTTCATGTACCATGGAAAAAATTTATCGGAAAAATGCAACATGAGTAGGATGTGTTTTGTTTATCATGCCATTTAAATTTTGCAAATTGTATTCAGATGTTTAATTTAAGGCAGCTCTTTTACCTTTTCTTATCATTTTGAGGGAGTGCCAATGCCGTCATGTGCTATTTTCATCGTTCAGTACTGAACTAAAACTTTTCGTTGTTTACAAAATTAATATATTACTAAATTATAACGGAGTGTCTGCATCGCAAGTGTCACTGCTGTCAGAAATGACTTCATCGTAACAAGCATCATTCTCGTCCAGTTTGTCGAAGTCGTAGTAAGGAGTGTCTTTAGTCATCATTTCTTCCAGTGTTGGAATCAGGTCCCTGAATGTTGGTCTTTCGCTGGGATCTTCCTTCCAGCACTCCAGTATTAGATTGTATCTGTTGGGATGAAAAATTTCAATATTTGACCTTATTCTATAGATGGCAGCGCCCGCGGGCAAGATGAAGCGAATCTTGTGGTCTGATTGGCTACCCGAGCGGGCAAGCTGGGCCCATCTTGCCCACTCGGTATTGCCCGCTTTGATCCCGCGCGAGAAAAAAAAAAGTCCGTGGAGCGGACTTACAAAGTTCGTAACTTTTGGAAAAGAGATTTGACCTCTCTGGTGAAAGAGGTTAGGATTTTGCTTTGTTCAACAATCTGAGTCAGTGACCCAGGTAGAATCGGTCTTTATTTCAGTTATTAGATTCTAAATATCTGCAAGATCCACTTTGAAGAAAATAGTATATCATTGTTGTCAGTGTAGTCAATTTATGATGTTGATTTCACCACGAAGATCGTAGTTACAGCCGCTTACATTTCGTCAGAACACATGTCTGGTTTTTCCATTCGATATCCAGTCTTAAGAAGTTTGTACAACTCTTTGTTGCTTATTCCAGGATATGGAATTCCGCCTGAAATATCAGTTCAATAAAGTTCATTTAGTTAAACACAAACACAAAAGCAAAACGAAAAACAAAATAAAAACAAAAACAAAATTGAGACATCCAACCTAAATAAGCCTTGGAACCATCTATTTTTCGTTTTTCCTTTATGCAAACCTTCTAACTTCGCTACCTACTACTTTGATATTCAGTGGATTGTTTTCAGTTTTGCATCTGATTGGTTGAGAGAAAAGCGCTAGTTTTCTGGACCCTCTGGGGGAGGGTGCGTTTTGTGTGTGTGTGTGTGTGTGTGTGTGTGTGTGTGTGTGTGTGTCTGTGTGTCTGTGTGTCTGTGTGTGTGTGTTGATTAGATTCGCCGACAGGCAGGGACACCGCAACAGCTTGCGCCAATTACTGCGGGCCCAGTAAACCCACCCATCCCAATTTCAACATGGTCCATGATATTATCAACTGCACCTCAAAATTTTCACTAGAAATTTAGTTATTGCAGCAGATTTTCCAAAGCTCCTACCCATTGTCGCCATTTCCCACAGAACTACTCCGAAGGACCACCTGAAAAAAAGTGGACCAACGATTGGATCAAGGAAGATGGGTAGACTATTTCTACCTTGAAAAGTTAACAAGGACTTTTTAAATTATCCTTTTACATCCTATAGCTAATATAGTTTTCTGTTATTCTGTATATCTCAATGTTTTCTATATATTTTCCTTCTTTAACAAGCTTCCATAAAATAGCTGAGGATTCCCTAGAGATATAGCACGTCATTCAATTTCCCCTAGCTGTAATAGAAAACAAACTTCTCGGTGGAGACAAAGAAAGTGTGACAAACATATTTTGCGGCCGTTGGCCGGCTGCTTTGCTTGACCTTAGTCCGTGGCACATAAACCCCTTCTGCTCGGGAAAGTTTGAAACACGTTCATTTTATAGAAATTGCACATTTCAAAAAGCTGTTATCATAGTAAAATCTTTATGCTGTTCAGAGCTTCAACATACTTACACGTCACTTTTAGAAGTATAGCTGCCGTGACAGAGCGCTTCCGGTGCCGTCCATTTGATTGGCAGTTTCTTCTTCTGTTTCGCTTCGTATATTTCACCATACGTATGACGTAACAGTCCAAAGTCAGCAATTTTAACAGTTCTACCCTCACCAAGAAGAACATTACGGGCCGCCAGATCACGGTGAACAAATTCTTTACTGGCCAAGTAATCCTGTTGGCAAAGGTATAATTATGCCTCATGAAGTGCGGCTGCAAAAGAAATCTTTCTTTACCGTAAACAAGTATCAGCGGCATGTACAATGTACAGATAGGGTTATTTAAAGTTACCAGTCTTCAGCGGCTAGGACAACTTTGCTTTAGTCAGTGGTAGTTTGTAAAATAAACAACCAACAAATCTTATGTATGATCTTTGACATTAAAGCTTCATGAAAATTCGGCCGCATCAAGTTCAATTAGAAATATGACTGACGCGCATAATGCAGCTTTCTTACCATCCCTTGAGTTATTTGCCACGCAAAACAAACAAGATCTTTAACAGAAAGGTCATTTGAACATGAGTTGATGTGTTGTTCATCTGACGACTGAACCTCTGTGTTAACCACTTGACAGGGGATGCCATTTTTCTGTGGCGTCCCTTTCTTTTCCTCATTTTCCAACAACGTAGGAGCTATTTCTACTCGACAAGCCATGTCCGCCTCCGTCAAATTTACCACCTTGCAGGCGTTGTCAGCTCCGGTCAAATTTATCGCCCCCGAAACACCTCTGGATTCGTCACCAGGAATCCGTCTTCCCTCGTCGTTCTCTCCTTCTCCAATGCATTGTTTTCCTTCATAGAGGTCTTGTTGCTGCGATGAAATATAC
The DNA here is from genome assembly GCF_964205215.1 of Stylophora pistillata. Lineage (NCBI taxonomy): Eukaryota > Metazoa > Cnidaria > Anthozoa > Scleractinia > Pocilloporidae > Stylophora > Stylophora pistillata. The sequence goes on along the minus strand of NC_142522.1, from coordinate 3,991,491 downwards.
TGAAACAGGTTCAAGATTAAAAGGGGAAAAAGGTTCAAATGTTAATGCAGCTCCGTAATATTCGCGATCGTCCCCTGTGAGAAAATTTTTTTTTTATTTTGTAATGGATATCTCTAACATTTACATATAAATCATATCAGGTGACGTGATTAATACACCGGTATGAGTGCAGTACCTCTTGGAGGAAGTGTCATCAAACAGAATTTCACAGGTGCGCCGTTCTCGACGCGTGGTTTCGTAGCTCAGTTGGTAGTTGACAAGTATCGGAGGGCTTTTTGTGAAATTGCTTAAAACTGTAGGATCATTGTTTTACTTCGCTTTTATCGTTGCATTTAAAGTTATGACCAGAATCAAGTTTGATACCAGAAGGTACCAATCGGAATAAAAAATATATCCCGGTAAAAAAAACCCTGCTTATGGCCTATGGTTTTAGTTTGGATCTGATTGGATGAAAGGGTGGCACGGGTATTCTCTACCAAGCATAGAGCGCAACAGAGAAAAAGCAATTCTATCCCAGATTACTGGATTTCGAAACACTGCGTTACCTGCCGTTTGTCTCTTAACCACTGAAGAAGATCTCCGTGCGGAACATATTCCAAGATTAACATGATTGGTTCCGACTTGATCCAGTAGCCGAGCATAGAAAGTACATTCTTGTGAGAACCAATTTTTCTCATAAGCTCAATTTCCCGTAGAAACTGATGTTTTCCTTCCTCGCACGCTGCATCTAATGAATGATTCAGGATCACAAGAAAAACAGAAAATGAAATGAACACAGCAATGTCAAAAACAAGGAAAAGTGTTAGTTCCACTTTTACCACAATCGCTTATTGACTCATTAATTCTTCTGCAGCATGACTTTCTTGCGAAAATTAATCTACCGTTCAACGGAAAAACCATAGGAATAGGACAAAACTTGATGTTTTTAATAATTTCTTTCGAAACAAAAAAGCATCCAAGTGTATAATGGTAAGTCTCACCGAATAACACTTTCACAGCAACAACAACAGTTTCTTCGCAGACTTCTGCTCTCTTCTCCCTTTGCATACGAAATACTTCAGTGCTTGGTAATTTTCTTAAAACTCCTCTTTGAACTTTACCAAAAGCCCCTCGGCCCAGTTCTTCATGGAGAGTTACCCTATCAGGGTAGACTTCCTCTTTCAGGAAGTGGACAATGTCAGACTTCGATCTGGAAATGAGAATCAACGTTAGAATTAATGTATTTCAGTGCCTTACAGCTACGCCTCGTTCGCTGAAATTTATTAACCATTATTTTCTTGACCATCTGGGAGAGACGTAAAAGGAAGGGGGATAGAGTCAGTACTTTCTCTAATTAAAGCTATCGTGACGTGATAGTTTCGTACCCAGACCTTTCACGGACAAGTGGTGGGAAATACATTCCAATAACAGTTACACTGTAGGATTTGGAGACGAGATTAGTTACATGGTAACCCTGACGTCATGATGTACGCTGTGAAAAATGATATTTATCACGATTCGACGACAGAGGCCGTCGTTCTCTATCTCCTAAATCATTGACACACAAGTGCTACAGGACATAAAATTTGGTGCCAACCTTTTTGTTTTGACACCACGAAGTCGTTTTTGTTTGACTTTCCATCTTTTAAAGATTAACGCAATCGTTCCCATAACAACAGCAACAACAACTCCAGTGATGATTCCTGGGATAGAACCTCTCTTGTCAGTTGGTAAGGTACTTCCTTTGACTGTACGTAATAAGAAAGCGCGGTTGTTTGTTGTTCCAGTTATCATTTTAAGCGTTGTATTAAGTCACATATAGGTTACATTTATCTATTCATTACTTTATTCATTATTTGAGATTTTTTTCAACGTGGAGTTCATTCGGCTGTATGTCCACGATAAAGGAAAAGTTCCTACTGCTATCACGCTTTTACTCTGAAAAAAAAAATTCCCAAAGTTTACGTTTAGTATGTTCATTAGCTGGGGCACAAACAGATCAAGTGTTAAGAGAAGAAGACAGGTGAACCAAAGCATTATAAATGAAGGATCCGGACAGCTTAACTTTCTATATCATTCTCTCTTAACAACAGGCAAATTTTATGTTAAAATGCTAAGAAGTATTTGAAGTAAAGGTCTAATTAACAATTGGTTCATGCTTTAGCGTGCACTATCGAGTTATGGAGCACGCGGGAAGTTTGGAGAGCACGAAAGAAGCGTAAGAGTTGCCCGAGGCGATAGCCGAGGGCAACTCTACCTTCTTGAGTGCTCTCCAAACTTCCCACGTGCTCCATAACTCAATAGTGCCCAGCTGAAAGCATGAATCAATTGTTTTAGAACATAGCCGGTGGAATTGTGCATCAAATCCAACGCGAAAAACGGACAACAATATCAGTTGAAGCGAATCGTGACGGCGCTGACGCCGAGTCTCCTTTCCTTTGTTTTTCTCTTTTCCTGCCTCATTTAAGAACTCTAGCCCAAGGGAAAAGGTCGAAACATTGTCTTCGTTTTCGGACTAGTAGGTCGAGTTTCTGTTTGTATCCATTATTGTCGCGAAATATATTATTTTTCCCCGCGCTAACAATGGCCGCTCCCGCGGAAAAAAAAAATTTCTGGCGAAGCCGGATTTGCTGACGCTATCAGCGCTCAGCGTGCGCTATCGGGATTTTGAGCACGCTCACTTATAATGAATTTGATTGTGCGACTCTGCTAGCTATGTTCTAATAAACAACTGTGTTTTTTGATTAAGTGTGAATTGTTCTGCAATACATATTTTAGACTTTCTCTCTCCTACCTGAATACTCTCACAGCTTCACCAACAATTAGAATGAACAATACTCAAGTGAGCCAGGTTTCAGCTACAAAATCGCTTGGTGTAATAATAGACGATAAACTCGATTGGCATAGTCACATCGAAAAACTAACGAAAAAGATCGCCTCTGGTATCGGGGCCCTAAAGCGAATTAGGCACCTGATCCCAGCATCAACCTTACATCTCATCTACCAAGCTTTAGTAAAACCTCACTTTGATTACTGTCACATTGTTTGGGGTAGCTGTGGGAAAACGCTACGAGACAAACTGCAGAAATTGCAGAATAGAGCAGCCCGTGTGTTGACATTCTCTAACTATGATGCTGATGCAACTGAGCTACTCGAGTTTTTAGGGTGGAAAAATCTTGCACGCCAGCAGGAAATCCATAAAGCCACCATGATGTTTAGATGTCTGCACGGGCTAGCTCCAAGGTATCTATATTCAAAGTTTACGTGGCGTGACTCTGCTTATGACCTCAGGGACTCTGAAAATAAGCTTAATGTTCGACTACCGCGCACTAATTATTACAGAAAAAGCTTTAGCTACAATGGCGCCACATTATGGAACAGTTTACCACGCGATATAAGGAACACAGAGTCTCTGGGGTTATTTAACCGTAAGATCAATGACATTTTTTAAGTCTAACGCACGGCATTCACGGAAAACAGCTTTAGTGTTATAGTATGTAGTTTTAATTTCAAATATCTTAGCGTATGTGATATGTATTTTTATAGGCTGATGAATTGATCGTGTCTAAATAAAGATTACAATACAATACAATACAACAACCTTGTTCAGAGTTGTTTCCCATAGAAGGCGGTGGAAGATCTAACTCAGTTGTCCCTGAAAAAAGAAAAAGAAAGGAAAAACATTTCAACAAGAAAATAAAAATTAAACAAGCCAGGAGTTTGTTTTTAAATGATTTTTCTCGGCATGAATTTCATAATTATCTGAGATTCCCTTGCCTGATAGAGGGAAAAACTTTCAAATATATTCCATTAGCAGAAAAAAATTAACACGATAACTTGCGTTTCAAATTTGGTCATGATATGATTATTTTATAGCCACAAGACATCTATCAGCTGATTACCTGGTGTTTTCGTTGTGGCTTCCGAATTATTTAGTGAAACATTTGCTTTAACTGAAAGAAAAAAAGTTTGATTTGAGTAAACATACGAACGGACGGACAGAAGGACCTAAAGACCTTAAGATGTATGCAGAGGGGAGGGGGTAAAAGGGCGGTAGGGAGAAAGAGAGAGAGAGATGGATAGAATGATAGGTATCATGATCGGTCAAACGTAAAAAATATCTCTTGATTTTTCTGTAAGGCAGCATATTAGTTCAAAGCAAAAAGCCCCCATACTTTACTACTAAGTTGGAATGTAATTTTCCTGTGGTTATTTTAAAACTGATTTACCTTAGAAAATTGAATTTATTCTACACCATATGGCATTTATGGTTACATTTTACGGAAATGAAACTTAAATTGGACCATCTTATGGGAAAATAAATAGATTTTCATCGGCCTTTTTCTGAGAGTCATCCAGGAGCGGAGTGATCGAAACGAAAGTCGAAACCGTGTGATCAACACCATTCAAAGAAAGATCGCGCTATTAAGGGTGGCGTTAGGTAACAAAGAAATACACTTACCAGTACAGTTAAGGCCATCTCCTAAATAGCCAGGTTCACATTTGCACTCAAAGTGGGTAAGCGTGTTTATACACAGTGCGTCCTCATGGCAGTTATCAAGGTTCAAGTCACACTCATTAAAATCTGTAAAGTATCAGGCCAAGCACAAATGTTATAAATATACACATCATAGATTATAGAAAGTAAAAAGTGACATTTCTGAGACAGCTACTGACAGAGAGAATTTCTGATACCTAATTGTCTGAATAACCATTAGAACCGCACAGATTTATTAAGTTATTTTTTACGATTGTTTCAGATGAGTCTGTTCGGTCTTGCATCAACAGAGCTTGATCGTCACCTTCTCGAGCATTGAAGTCAGCAAGAAGGTAAAGATGTTCAGTGCTTGGAATGACTCATAGAAATGGTCTTTTGACTTTGAAGGAAAAACATGGCGGTTGCGGCATAGACACAGAAGATGTTCACAGGTCCTAGAGAGGCGGAAAGGGAGAGAAGGAGTGCACGGGTTGTGCCTCTGGATTGGGGCTCTTTATCCTCTCTCAATAAATATATCTTATTAACCAAGCGCGAGGGCCGTACTGGGAGAATATCGGCCCGAGGTCTTGACAGTACGGACCGAGCGCAGCGAGGTCCGTACAAAAATGATCGAGGGCCGATATTCTTCCAGTACGGTCCCGAGCAAGCTTGGTTAATAAGAGATTTATTATACGACTGAAGTTCAAAGGGACACAAGTGCGGTATCATTCGGGACCATTCGGGACAGTGCCCGGTCCAATACTGAGAGAATATTGACCGGCAATAGAACATTTTGATTGGTTGATTTTAGTTATTGGCCCTCTGACTGCCCGAGTCGTGTAATAAAGCTAAATATTTCTGAGCCGAGCTCAATTATGCTACAACGTTTTACCTTTGTACCACGTACAGAATTTACCGTCTCCAGTGTAACTCAGCATACAGGTGCACTGATAGGAACCTGCTGTGTTAGCACAAGTTGCATTGGCATGGCAGATACCAGGCTCAAGGCACTCGTTTCGATCTATTTGCAGTAATGAGGAACGTTTGTTTAAGGATATAACAGTTGTCCAAAAAAAAAGAAAAAAATAAAGGCGGACTCTGTATCTTATAAATCCTGATTTTCTTTAAAGGGTGGACCTGTTTGAATTTATTTAGCTATTTATTTAGCTATTGCTTCTTGGAACCCCTCAGATGTTAGCTCGCGTGCCGAAGGGCTTTGGAGTTACGCTGCTCAGCAAAGAGATACTAATGTCTTGTTCTGCAAAAGATTTGGAGGTCATCGTGGACTCTCACCTCTGTTTTGACGAACATGTGACCGAAGTTGTATCTAATAAGTGTATAGGTAGCCTGTGTCAAATCAATCGTGTGAAACATTTGTTCGATAGGTCTACGCTTATAACCATGATTAATTCACTAGTCCTCAGCAAGCTTTTCTACCGTTCATCCATGTGGGCTAGTACAACAAAAAAGAACATTGCTAGGCTTCAAAAAGTTCAGAATTTTGCTGCACGGATCGTGACTGGCGCAAGGAAGTATGATCACATTACGCCGATACTAAAGGAACTTCACTGGTTGCCGGTGGCTAAACAACTGGAAGTTCAATAGAGACACTTTAATGGCTTTTAATTGTATAAAGGGATTAGCCCCACCTTCTTTGTCCTTCACGACAAGAAGCCAGGTGCATACAAGAAATACTAGGAATAAAGATAAGCTAAATATACCATTTTTTAGATCAGCAACAGGTCAGCGATCCTTCTCATATAGGGCTGCTCAGCTCTGGAATGATCTTCCAGAAAGTTTAACAAACAGGGAGTCATTTAATGTTTTTAAGAATGCCATTAAAGGACGTGCCCTTGACGAATTTTTAAGCCATTGACTTTCAATTGGTGTTATAATGAATTATATATCTTAAGTTTTTAATAACACGGTAATGTAAGTTCTTATCACTTTTAAATGCTTATATTGTTTATATTACATTTTATTGTAATTGGTATGGAAGACCCATTTTGATTGGATGTACCAATAAAGCTATTATTATTATTATTATTATTATTCATTTTGTGCAGCTTATTCTCTGTATATACGATTCATTCTCAGATCACGGTTACACGGGTTTTGAAAGCTTCAGTAAAAGACACTTCTCACAGCAATCTCCTACCTTTTTTTGTAATGATAATACAGTTAAACAGAGATCAGCAAGTATAATGAATAAAATAGTTGAAAAAGTGATATCCCATTTTAGAATAAACTTTAATGATACCACAAGATGTACCAGAATCTTGAGAAAAGAATCGGAATTTGACAAAAGCAAATAATTCAAATCCATCCAAATAAGTTCTCAGTGGGGAATGAATTACCTTAACCCTGTATTTATAAGTTCAATTTTCCTTCTTCCTAGAGTTCCAACGTGTTCAATCGCTCAGGATTGATTCTCATGACCAGAAAATGTATCTGCATTTGGTATGGATGGACTGCACTTACCAACACAGGAAAGGCCATCTCCTAAGAAGCCAGGTTTACGCATGCACTCAAAATGGGTAGGCGTGTTTATACAGATGGCGTCCACATGGCAGTTGTCAAGGTTTGACTCACACTCATTAAAATCTGTAGAGTATCAGGACAGGCACAAAGCATAGAAATATTTATGTTATGGAGTAGCAGTTCATCAATCAGCGAAGAATTCAAGAAAAATAAACAATGACATTTCTTAGATAGTTTTTGAGATAGTGTTTAGCAGTTTAGTGCTTAACTGTTTGAATGAGCTCATTAAAATTATATTATCTATGATCTTTTCAAATAAATCTGTCCGGTTTTGTATCAACAGAGCCGGTCTTCATCCACTGCGTACCTCTTTTCTCCTAAGTCTTTCACTACAACAAAAGTTTTCTATGCAAAAGTATATGGTTGAGGATTGTCTCTTCATCGAGCTAACAATTAATATAATTACTTATGGCTTCATGTTTTCTATATCATGTTAATTTGGCCTTTCTATAAAGCTGAATATTTCTGAGGATTGATCAATTTTGCCACAATGCTTCACCTTTGTACCACGTACAGGATTTACCGTCCCCAGTGTAACTCAGCTTACAGGTGCACTGATAGGAACCTGCTGTGTTAGCACAAGTTGCATTGGCATGGCAGATATCAGGTTCAAGACATTCGTTTCGATCTATCAGAAATAATGAGGACTGTTTAGAGATACAACAGTGTCAAAAAAGAAAAAGATTTAGAAATTGACACGCATTTTATATCTCCTGATCGTTTTATTAGGGTGGACGTGCCGGTCTGACCTGATTCGTTTTTTTAGAAGCTTATCCTCTGTATTCCGTTTGAAACACTGCTATCATTCCATTTATTAAGCTGTGGTCTTTGAAAACTTCAATAAGAGACACTTCTAGCGGTAATCTCCTACCCTGTGCCAACCATGTCATGTAAAATCCTTCGTACTCTTTGTCACCATCCGATTCAAAGACAATCCTCATCGGTCCAACAGTTGTTATATCAGGAGGCAGCACATCTGAGCAGAAAGTGCCTTTTTTTGGGGAGTCTTCGTTGTTTCCCTCTTGTACTCTAACCCAATCATATTCACAATTTTCTTTTGTTTCCAAGACAAATTTATGAAATGTAAGGGTTATGTTATATCCTGGACCAAGATCAATGATCCACTCACACTTAGCGCCGTTTGGATAGTTATTTGGATGATTTGGGGACATGATGGTTCCACTGACTGAAGAGAAAGTCACTTTACAAATACCTGGATAAACATAAATATATACATGTAAAATTTTATTGCGAGATTTAGAAAAATACCTTTATAGGAAGGGGATTGTCTAACACCCTCTAAACCGTGCCGATCTCAATTGCGAAACCTGGAGGAAACTTGATTCTGCATGTCTAGATATGCGTAAATTTAGAATGTTCCACTGTTTAGCACTGGAAAGCTTTGCTTAAATGATATGTTTTCCTACCCTGGTAGCTAGCTATAAATCCTCGATTTTCGTTCTTGTCGTCTGTGTGCATATGCACGAGCACTGAGTTAGTCGTCGAAACCATCGTCTTCTGGCCGCCACATGATGATAGAGTGTTGATTGTAGTGCCACAGAGTCGTATAACTATGTTTGTGCTGCCAAAGGAACCATCCATTACAACAACATAATCATAAGGACAAGTGCCAACTTCTTCACTCTGTCGAGCAATCAGAATTTGAAAGCTATTTTCCTCTCTTTTTCCCTCGATTTTCATATCTTTGTTAGGAGGTATACCGACGACCACACTGCTTTAAGGAGTTAAATTGATAGAAAAACAATTTCATCATTAAAACAACAACAAAACCTGCTTTAGAGCATTTTAAAGTGATGATTTTTTCTAGAAGACCAGAGATTAAACTTTCTTCTTTATATGATATCATCATTTAGGAAATCACCCGAGTTAGGATTAGGGCTAGGGTTATATTCTGGCGGTATATTACAAGAGTGAAAAGCTCACTAGGTCACTATGTGATGGAAATGCGCGTGAAATATAACATGTACTTAGAATTCAAGACAGCAGAAAAAAGCCTGTCGTACCCGAATGGCGTCCATCTAAAAGAGAAAAGAAAAGACTGTTATAGCTACACCCATTGCTTGCAAAAAATGAGAAAATCATCTTCGTAGTTTAATTGCATGACCGTTCTTACCGCAAAATCTAGAAAGTTTAATTCGATGCGATTTCCTTGTGACACTTGTACCAGCCAGTAACAATCCATGTTTGGTTTGTAAGGTCGTGGGTAATATTGAGGTTGAATAGTGCCTGACCAGGTCGTCACATTTTGTACAGGACATGCTTCTGCGTCGCTAACAGTAAATACTGAAACCAAACATTTATAAAACTAATATAAGTTTCTCAATGCAATATTTTGGGGGAGTACCAGATGAAAACGAGGAAAGGAAAGAGTTCAGCCGAAGGGTGCAGCGAGGTTATTTTTTTCAAAGTGGCAATCTTCAGCAAATACATGGTTAAGGGAAAAATCTTAATGATTTGGTTATTGGTGTCCTATCACTTCGCTTTAATTTCTAATAGCCACCGTAGAAGAACACTCTAATGATCACCAGTAACCACCAGAGAGAGAAGTGTTCTGCCGTGTTCGATGGCTTAGTCCATGACCATCATATCGCAACGTACACATCAGCAATATATCGTTTATTCTGCGTTATATAATTTTCACTCCGCGTTATATCGTTTTCCCTCACTAGTCTATAGTTAACATCCAAAAAGATATCGCTGCCCCCCAACAATATCTTGCAACGTACTGTTTACGCCGAGCGATATATCATTACAGCTTAGCGATGAATAGTTTGCTGACGGCGAGATATCGCTACCACCAACTCGTAAAATACTCAGCGATACTACACAATAAAACGTCTAATAAGATATATTTATTATCCAACTACACTCCGTAGAGTACAAATAACGCCATAGACGAGTACAAATATCGCGCGCTATTTGTAGTATTTGCTTTCCCAGGTACTCGCAGGAAATTTCAGTTAACATTCAGTCTGAGCATAACCTTGCCGAAGGTTACGTTCTACACAAAAACAGATTCTAGTGTCTCCATCTCAAAGGTTATCATCCCGAATAAATATTGAAAGCCTGTCGACAGAGAAATCTACGAAAAAAACCTTGCAAGTGTCACCAGAATGATTAGATAAAGATACAGAAAACTGGATCCACAGAAAACAGTCCTCGATCACGAAGGCAATCATCCTCGGAGACCCACGGGATGAGTCGATTTCAAGTTAGGGCGTGAAGAGCCCCTGGGGACATGGTCTTACAAGACTAGTTCCAAACGGTCGCAGTCGTTCTGCCATCTGATTGGTGCCAGAAAATCTTTTTTTTTCTGCCCAATCAGAGTGAAGTGTGCTTTAGAGTCCTTTCGTGTGTTTTAACACGGACATATACTAGTAGCTGAGTTGCTCGGTATGTTTGTTTGGACCGTGCGACGGAGATTTGCTTGAGGTGAAAAGTTTCAGTCTCGGCACACAATGTAAGAGAAATCGATCAGATAGTCAGCGAAAATCTTACCGGAAATTATACTGAATACTTTCGCATGTATCACTTGAGAACGTGTTTTAAAGTTTCCGAGGTTTACATACAACACGATGGTTGCAGTCATTGATATGTTGCTTTAAACGTCTAGATTTTTTGCATAATTTGCTGTGACTGAAACTTTGCCAATGCCGTGAAGTTATTTCGTCGCACGGGCCACGCAGGTATGTCGAGCAACTGGCGCTTTCTCCTACGTAGCTTTCTGCTTTCTGTGCGCGCCAAAATCTAATCTTAGTAGTAAAGTCGTTCACAATACGGCCAAGGTTGCAGAGTGGACGACATCCAGCAAGTGCTAAGAGAAAGCTTAGCTGTGTTTCCGGTTAGCTAATTAAAATCTGAACAAAAACTTTTTAACGAGAACATCGTGGGAAGGAGAGATGTTTTCGGGCAGTTACCGTAGGGGTTTGGAAAGAGTTTAATCTTTCAACTGCTGTCTAGAGTGTTGAAATTCTTCAGCTAGGAAGGCCACGGATTCTCTTCTAGTCCCTTGGTCATTGTCATTTCACCTCTTCTGTCGATTGTTCAAGACCAAGTTAAATACCTTTGATCATTGGGAATCGATCCGATGCTGTTTTCAGTGGGAAAAACAAAACCAAAGACCAAGATATATTGGATGGAAAGGGCGGGTTTGCTTTATTGCAAATGTCAGCTTAGTAGTACAGGGTCATCTACTCACATCTAATAAGCAAAAGTTTCCACGCTTAGCTTTTCTTTTTTTTTTTCAAGCGAAGATGAGATTAGATTTTGGCACGCACAGAAAGTTGCGCAAGTACCAGTTGCTCGACATACCTGCGTGGCCCGTGCGACGAAATAACTTCACGGGATTGGCAAAGTTTCAGTCACAGCAAATTATGCAAAAAATCTAGAAAGATTTAAGCTTAAATCTCGTTTAACGTTTAAAGCGACATATCAATGACTGCAACCATCGTGTTGTATACAAACCTCGCTAACTTTAAAACACGTTCTCTAGTGATACCTGCGAAAGTATTCAGTATAATTTCCGGTAAGATTTTCGCTGACAGTCTGATCGATTTCCCTTACATTGTGTGCCGAGACAGAAACTTTTCGCCTCAAGCAAATCTCCGTCGCACGGTCCAAACAAACATAGCGAGCCACTGAGCTAGTAGTATATGTCCGTGTTAAAACACACGAAAGGACTCTAAAGCACACTTCACTCTGATTGGGCAGAAAAAAAAAGATTTTCTGGCACCAATCAGATGGCAGAACGACTTCGACCGTTTGGAACTTGTCTTGAAAGACAATGTCCCCAGGGGCTCTTCACGCCCTAACTTGAAATCGACCCACAGCCCCTGGGTCTCCGAGGATGGAAGGCAATTAAAGCTTCAAGCAGATGAGACAAAACAAAACAAAAGATTCCCTAAGAGTCAGTAGTTTCCCCAAGTCGTTGAAAAATAAAGAGGAAATAGCGGTTGAGACGACATAAACGTTCTTACGCAAAGCAAACTATGACCTAAGTATTGAACAACGCTCCTATTGTGTGAACGATAACTGTCCTTGTAATAGACGACAGACACCGTATTTAAAAGTTGCCTTTCATGTACCTTTTTGTTTCACGCTCACAAAAACTTAATTTTGTGGGTAAATTTAACAAACACGAAGGCAAGAATCTTAGCTCTTTCATGTGGGACGCCCTCTTAAACAAACACGATAAATATCACCTACATAGGTGTCGATACGTTTGGTTTTTTATTACGCGCACGCGCGAGATGATAACTGACGCAGTTTTAAACGAAACAAAAGCAATAATAATTTTTGTTACTTTGATTTTACCTGTACATACAACTACGACTTAATACACGAACACCGATCGGACTTTGAAATTCCTGTTTTTCGCTTATAACATCAGTTAAAACAGGAAAACTTAATAAATACTGATTGGCTGACAGAGGGCATTTTTCATTAATTTTGGTTATTGCCCTGCGAAAAGTTAGTTGAAATTGAAAACAGTCATGAAATTCAAGTAATTTTAAGGGCAATATCGCAACTTCTGAAAACACAAGTGATATTAATCTTCAATTTTACACAGTACAGCCACATGTGATTATCTAAACTTAATTTTTGCAAGCGCCATAAAAGCTGAAGTGTGTGCGTGAATTTCATCAACGTCGGAAAAAAAAAATCTTAGCACTTTTAAGACTAGGTTTACACTAGAGGAAATTGTTCCGGATTCGTGATGAATCCGAAACGTTTTAGTACCGGATTCATTCTGCTGTTTACACGAAAGTGGACGAGTCCGAAATAAAAACTTCCCGGTTTGGTCGTGTCTCCGGAGATTTTGAATCCGATAACTTTTGAATCCGGAAAGTTTTGTCGTGTAACCGCTTTTTTTCTCGAATCCGGATATTATTTCCACCTGCAATATTTTGAGTTTGCGGTGAAACCAAAATGGATCTAGTGCTAACATTGCTGGCGGTCTCCGGTTGCCTAATCTTGTTGTAGGTTCAGGCGATAAATGTTATCATGTGTACCGCAGTATTTCTGAAGAAACGCAAATTATTATTGCAACGAAGTTTAACGTCAGCCACACTTAATCGCCGACGACGTAGACTGCTTGGCATCTGTCCAACTCAAATTTGCCTCAGTGGCATCTGGATCTACTCTAGCCTTTTTTGGGGGAGGCATTTTCACTTTGTCGATCGAACGACGAAACAACACTGGGCTTGGTAACCATTCCCCTTCGAATGTTCCCGGAGTTGTCGTTGTGTGTAAACGGTCAGGAATCCGAATATCCTTTCAGTGTAAACGCCTACGAATCCGAATACTCCAAAATTGATGAATCCGGAAACGTTTACGAATCCGGAAAACTCTTCTCTAGTGTAAACCTAGTTTAAGTTACACAGCTCCTCGAACAGCGATCAAAGAACCAAATATATCCTTTTAAAATATTGTCTCTTTTAACTCTTTCAAAACCGCTTAACACAACTTTTTCTTCCGTCTTTTCGCTTGTAGTTCATTGAATGATTAAAAGCTTTCTAGTATTCAAGGCCTCTATCATTGTGGAAAACAAATTACCAATAGTGCAATAAAAGCGATGAATTTCTTAAGAAATTGTGGCGCTGCGTCGGTTGGGGATATAACAACATAAATTGGCTTTATCAACTGCGTAGACAAAGTAAATTTGCTACTAAAAAGAGCTTTTTTAGCTGACCATTCAGCACAGAACTATACTACATTAGAGGCCCTTCGACTACTTTTGCCACAATTTTGTTTTCATCGATACGAGGTCATAGTTCATACACCTAACTTTTAAATTTGACTGCTAAACGAATAAAAACTTTGGAACTTTGTTACCTGATAGTAGGAACAGCGAAGAAGACAGAGGAAAGATGAAAAACTTCGTAGCCATCTCAGCTGAAGCTGAAAGCCATCTGTTGATTACTGTTGCCCTGATCCAGAATATAAACATCTCTAAGAAGAAAATAGGTCATTTATCTCTCTCCTCTTTTCAGAAGACTTAAAATTGTGCCCTTTTTTATTTGTACACATTTCAAAATTATTCATATCAACATCATTTTTATCTATTTTCATTTGCAAGCAGCTATATTCAGCTCCCTTTCTTAACCAATGAGCCCCCAAGATGTGATTGTTATTCTCCCCGCGAGATCTAACTGTTACACATTTCCTTGTAAAATAGTTACGACAATTTGGTGTTAGATAAAAACAACAACTTCTACCAGATAAGTTTGAGCATTCTCATTACCTGTTTGCTGGATAAAGTATGGATATCATTTGGAAAAGTTGCATGTCTATCACTACTGGGGGTTCAAGGACTGATTAAGGCTACAATAATGCAGGTGTTCTAGTTAATTAGTTTTGTGTATAGCTTCCAGCGTTGAATCACCAAAACTTATTAATACACATTTTAGAAATAATTTAGAAGAAAAAGAAAACAGCCATAGTTTTCAAATACGCATGTAATAAACCACTCTTTACGCAAGCTCACTTGTTTCTGAAACTGGATGTTCAAAAATTGAAACGTTCCCTGTTTGAACGTAAATTTATCACTCCAAGGAATCTTTGAAAGTATGATTCAGGGCAGCTAAATAATGCAAACTGACTTTCTCAACATGTTTTCTTTATGTACTCGGGCCACAATTTCTTTTTAAAAGCGTCCTATTATTTGAAACAGTTTTAGATTTTACCCACTCATCCAGGCAAATATGAGATTTAAATTTTAAGAATCAACAGTTGTTGTGCGCGTTATTGCGTATAGTTTGTGCATATGGTTTGCTCCCTTCTCGCTGATCAGTATAAAAGTTCTTTTAGTACATGAAATAAGTTATGATCACTTCAGTGAGAAATCATCTCAAAAATAGCATAACCTACACTGGGTTTAAAATCGGTGTTGGGGATGGTAAATTACATACCTATTTTCTACTACTTGCTTCAGAAAACATTCGTCGTCATCAAAGCAGAGCACACGCCTGAATAAGATCCTTAGATGAGTCTTCCTCTTTTTGGGAGGTGCTTACAACGATAACTCATGTGTGCATCGAATGAAACAATCATTGAATAATAGTAATTACCATCCAACTGCATTAAGTAGAGTACAAATAACGCCCGAATCAATAACAAATATCACGCGATGTTTGGGAAGATGCATAATCGATTATTTTGTATTTAAAAAAAAAAAAAAACGTTTAACCGGTCGAATACGCATGCCTCGCTACTCTATCTACTTCGCTTTTTCCACCTTTTTACAACTGCACATAAAAAAAGCAGCTGGGTAATAGATAACTTATTAGACGTTTTGGTGTGCAGTATCGCTGCGTTGAAATAATAAATACTCAGCGATACAAACACCCAAACGTCTAATAAGATATGTTTATTATACCACTCTAACGCCATTTTACCAAATAAGGGCATTAGAACTTGCGAAATATGCCACGGAATTGCACCATAGAAAAGGGCAAAAATATGAACGAATGCACAACAACTAAAGGGCCGCACTGAACGGTCTCAGTTATATTCCAGCCATTTTTAAGGCTTGACTTTTAAAGAAACGAACATTTAAGCGTACCAATTTTTTTTTTATACGATGGTCAGATGAAGTTGTAGGATGTATTTCGAAAACTTAGAGCCATAATGTTAGAAAATGAGATAATAGTAGATAATAAGTACTACACTTTATTCGATGATAAAATATAAAAAATTAAGTGGACATTTTGCTCATCGCCCGTATTACGGGGCTCGCAAAAACTTAGTACTCAACTCACAAAATATCACATGTTAAGTAATTACACATTAAACCATCGATTAGGGTTTATTAAGAGTTACAGAGTCAAGAGATATTGCTTCAAGTTTACTCCTTAAAATTAATTTTTCATCATTAACTAACCAATAGAAGTAATACACACAAACCTCATCTGCTTTTCTTCCCGCTAAGTCAGTATGAAACGTATAACCCAGCGAGACACGAGTGGGAGTATCAAACTTAGAAGCAGGTGCGTTGATCACTGTTTCGCAATTTGCGTTGGCTCCTAAAGAAGCCATTTTGTCAAGTTTACTTTGTTCTTAAAACTGTTATTTGAAATTTGCTGCGAAAATAACCATAAAGTACTGTCAACCCATCTAGGTGAAAAACGGAGCAATGTAACAGCTTTGCATCGTTCGTCTCTCATGAATATAATGAGCCAACTATGTTTCCAAACTCATCTGGCGTTAGCGCATAACTAGTAGCTTGGAGCCACAAATTCGAATCCCGTCGCGACTTGAATTTTTTACAGGCCTCTTTGTAACATTTTTTTTTTTTTAATCGCAGCTCACCAGTGATGATTATTACTTTATTTGAATATTAATTGACATCAACCTCTTTGTTTTCTTCTTTGTCATAACTGCTTTGTTATTGTAGCATCGAGTAATTAACAATTATTCCACGAGTGTGCGTTGGATATGAGATGATAGATAGCCAACGAGGCGCGTAGCGCCGAGTTGGCTATAATCATCTCATATCCCACAAGCGCGAGTGGAATAATTGTTTTATTAAAAACGCCCCCAAGAAATTATTATTTTGTAAGAAGAAACTGGATTTTTTAGCTCCCTTTTGATTTTAAGCTGACGCGTACGCTTACCATATTTGTAGATTATGGTATATTGGCTGATATACCATAATGGCTAAGTCAATAAAAAGTCTTGAATTGCATTATCCAATGATTCAGTTTTTAATAATTAACAATTATTCCTCGAGCGCGCGTTGGATATGAGATGATAGATAGCCAACGAGGCGCGTAGCGCCGAGTTGGCTATAATCATCTCATATCCAACAAGCGCGAGTGGAATAATTGTTTTATTAAAAACGCCCCCAAGAAATTATTATTTTGTAAGAGGAAACCGGAATTTTTAGCTCCCTTTTGATTTTAAGCTGACGCGTACGCTTACCATATTTGTAGATTATGGTATATTGGCTGATATACCATAATGGCTAAGCCAATAAAAAGTCTTGAATTGCATTATCCAATGATCCAGTTTACCATATTTGTAGATTATGGTATATTGGCTGATATACCATAATGGCTAAGCCAATAAAAAGTCTTGAATTGCATTATCCAATGATCCAGTTTTTAATAATTAAGTTTATATTTCATATTCCTGTCAAGTCCCTCTTTGAATCATGTCGCGAATTTTAACGTGTGTTATTCACTTTTACAGAATAAAACCATGTTACTTTATAGATGTGCCATACTGGAGGAAAGCTGGAGAAATGACAACTACATATTTAGCCGTTACAGGGTGTGCAGCTCTTAAGAAACATAAATTAAAAACAACAAAAACGATGAATTTTGAATATATAAAATCATATTTGTGTACTGCAGTTTCATGAAATGTATGACAGCGATCCTCGTAGTTATAAGACCTACTTATGTAGTATTAGAAATAAGGCCTGAAAAAAATTCAGGCCCGTATGAGATTTGAACCCATGACCTCTTCGATACCGGTGCAGTGCTCTATCAACTGAGCTATCAAGCCAACATTTTATCTTTTCCATTTGATTGTTCCATCATGGGTAAGAAATTACTTTAAAATACGGTAAGAACACGTGAGTGAGGAAAAAAAACTTTCCTATTATGTCATTCTAGTGTACTCGTGCCACCTAAACAACAACTAACAACAAAGCGCAGAATAAAGTTAATTTATGTCTTCATTACCTTAGAACCTAAACTAGCTCAGTTTCGAGAAAAGAAATCATTTTCGAGTTTCTACACTTCCACATTTTAAGGAACTGGGCTTATAGGAAAACGCTGCCTTTAACAGAAGATTACGAAGAGCTAAGTTGACGTAAAGATTTCAAGATACTCATGTGTTGCTCTCTCTCTGGGTTCTATATAATCTTGTCGATGGTCTTTGTTTGAAAGATACAATATTGGTAGCTGTTGTAAGTTTTAGCAAAAAAATTATCAATTTAACTGAACGATGGTGAGTTCTAGCAACTGATGGTATTATAGTATTTTTCACTAAACGCACATGGCTGTTTTAGAGGGGCGGCCCGCATTAAACATGAGGGCCACCTAATATTACAACAATAGTGTCGAACTGTTAGGAAAACCTGATGAATGCTTGAAGCGATAAAATAATAAAATGGTACACCGTCTAAAGGGGGAAGGGAGGCTAGAAGCTCCGGCATGATGCACCAACTAGCTCTTGAGCTAACTTTACTCTTGAAGATTTAACTCATTTCAATTATTTGAAATGAGCAAATTATAACCGAGTGTCTGGATCGTAAGTGTCACTGCAGTCAGATATGACTTCATCGTAACAAGCATCATTCTCGTCCAGTTTGTCGAAGTCATAGTAAGGAGTGTCTTTAGTCATCATTTCTTCCAGTGTTTGAATCAGGTCCCTGAATGTTGGTCTTTCCTTGGGATCTTCCTTCCAGCACTCCAGCATTAGCTTGTATCTAATGAGATGTAAATGTTTACATGTAATCAGAGAGTTGACTGTTATTTCCAGAATTTTTCTTCGAAAAATAAGATTTGGGTAGCCAGGACTGGGATACATAGCGAAAAATAGAGGTTTAAGTGGGATTTCGACAAAAAAATGCTAAGAGAGGGAATTTTCTTCATATACCACAACTGAGGAATTTTTACTTTTACGCGAATAACGCTGAAAGCCTCATATTGTTCATCAATGATCAGCAAAGAGAGTCTTTGACTTAAATTCTCCAGTAAAAACACAACTTACTATGCTCTGAGGTGTCCTGAAGGAGTCATTCAGTTAAGTGTAAAGCAAGCTATGAAAATAACTTTCATTATGTCTGTCATTAAAAAGTGATTCCTGTAGATACATACAGCCATAGTCAAAGGTACTCACATTTCTTCAGAACACATGTCTGGTTTGTCCATCCGATATCCGGTCTTAAGAAGTTTGTATAACTCTTTGTTGCTTATTCCAGGATATGGAATGCCGCCTTCCAGATATAATAAATGACCAATTAGCGATGTACCACAATACTTATTAAAACTCAACTTCGCCACACAACTACAATATTATGACTTCTTTTCCAAATCAAAGTTTCATGTCTTCCAACTCGACTTGCTCCATTTATAGCTTTATTATTTTTATCACAGTTACAACAACACAGTGAGTTTCTACCTCAGCTGAAGTAATGTTCAAATGATGAATAATAGTTCAAACATTATATTACTAAGATAACTTGATTGTAGCGTATCTCACTCATTAAAAGTCGTTGTTTCCCAGGAGACTCTTGGAATCAATGGAAGCTATACCTCAAAATCTAGCTCTCGAAGAAGAATGAGTAACCAATTTTGAAAAACGTTATAGAAAGAAGAATTAAGAGTCATATAAAAGATGTAAATGCTATCATTTTAGATCCTTCACTAGAGCGACAATCTTACCACCATGACTCAGTTGAAAATTTATTAGAGCACTTTTCGATTAATAGTCGTAAAGCCAAAACCAAATTGATCACAACGACCGATTAGAAGAAAGGAAAATCCTTTTGAGAACCAATGAGAACTCAAGTAAAACGACCAAACCGCTGTCTAAAGCGCTGGAAAACGCGGGCGACCATGTCGAGAGAGAGAGAGAGAGTGGCGCGAGTTTTCAGGACCAATCACAGAGCACAGCAAAGCAATCCAAAATTACTTTCGACTTCACTTTAAATTTTTTTTTTAAGTAAGTTCTCGTAAGGCGCAATCACAAATAGTCTCTTACCCATCGTAGCCAATTCCCACAGGAGAACTCCGAAAGACCATCTAAAAAAAATTCATTTGACCAAGAAAGATTGTACTTTAGTTTCAATGATATATTTGTAGTCAAAGTTACACAAACCTTTATCGTCTGCACTTTAACTTATATAGTTTGCATGCAGGCCCTCACTAGGATTCAAGACGCGCGTTTCTCAGGCTTTTAGTCCCCAGAAAGACTTAAGACGAGTCGGGGAGGATGTTTGACGGGGTATAGCACTGATATCAGTTTTAGATCCCATATATTACCTGCTCATCCAATTTCTTTATTCATATATGAAAAAAAAAAAAGAAACATTTGATTTGTTGTACTTAACTATGGGACTACTCAATGAAACCTCAACCTGAATACTTACACGTCACTTTTAGAAGTATATCTGCCGTAAAAGAGCGCTTCCGGTGCCGTCCATTTGATTGGCAGTTTCTTCATCTGCTTCACTTCGTATATTTCACCGTACGTGTGACGTAACAGTCCAAAGTCAGCAATTTTAACAGTTCTGCCCTCACCAAGAAGAACATTACGCGCAGCCAGATCCCGATGAACAAATCCTCTGCCGGCCAAGTAATCCTGAGAGTGCGTTTCGTTAAAGAGAAGCCGTTCAGTCTTTGATGCTGATTATTTACAATCACTGAGTTAGCCCCCTTTTTTTAGATACAATCGACATTATATTTAACAAAATTCATTTCCAGCCGAAATGTTAGCGGAAAACATTATCAGAGATTTTTTTTTTTCGAACTACGTCGCCACGAGAAATCATGCATTCAAAGTCTCAGAAAGCCGGAAAGAAACAGGCCACTCGTGTAGGGCCAGTGTAACATACCGTTCTTATAACTTCACTGAGCAATATTTGTCGTCTTTGTTTTCCAACCATATCTCAATATTTCTGACATTTGTAATAATTCAACAGTGAAAACATTTCCAAAACGTTTGACTTTGGACAATGACCATTTACCGTGCCTTACAATATTGATAAAGAATTCAAAATTTCTCACCATCCCCTGATTTATTTGCCATCCAAAGCAAAGAAGATCGTCGGCAGAAAGGCCCTCACTATCCTTGCCGTGTTGTTCATTGCCAGGGGAAACACTGATCTTCACCTCACTCCGACGGACCGCACTTTCCTCAGTTTTCTCGGGATCCAATGAAACTGGGCTTTCATTCAAGCGAGTTGTGTTATCATCTTCTGTCAACTGAATTCCTCTTGATTGACCGATCATTCGTGTTGCCCCTTTGTTTTGCTGTTCACAAGTGAACGGAGTTTGGTCACCTACGGCATGTTGATGCGATGAAATAAACTAGGTCGAAATGAAAGAAGCAAGAAACGACCTTGGTTGGTAAAATATGTTCATCACTAGATTCCGGGAGAGAATAATTCTCATGTTGGCGAGGAGGGTTTCCGGGATCCCACCTGGAGTGCCGTCGCGATATCGACGGAGTGTCTCCGGGGTTCACTTTAGGATCCCGTACGGAATCGCGAACTTACCTCTTTGTATCGCACCAAGAAACCCACCCGTTATATCGCCGCGACATCACCGGTATACCTAGAGGGATCGAACCTGGATCTCACCCTGAGTCTCGTCTGGCTAGGATCCTGGAGGTATCTTAATGAAATCATATCGACATATGGAGGCGTCATGGGAGAATATTGTGTACCTGTCTTTTGTTTCGTAGCCACAGAAGAAGATCTCCATGCGGAACATATTCTAGGATGAGCATGATTGGTTCTGACCTTTCCCAGTAGCCAATCATGCCCAGCACATTCCTGTGGGAACCAATTTTCTTCATAAATTCAATTTCTTGCAGAAACTGTTTTTTATTTTCCTTGCTTGCCGTATCTGCGAGTTAAGTGAGGTTAAACACAATTTTCAAGGTGTACACAAAAATACCTAAAAAAAAACCCCTTTTTTGAAATACTACTGCTTTTTCCTTTATGTCTTTCTTTCCTTCCGATCCCATCCAAAGGCAATTTGATATGTTCTTTTCCCCTTATCTTATATAATCGTTTTTTGGAATGCTTAACCTTTTTCCTTTTGAACATTGGCAGTTTGACAATATATATGACCTCTACTACAAGCGGCACGCCTTTGACGTGTAGACGTAAAGTTCAAACATTTGCTGTTTGAATGGCCAACTATTTCAAAGGCAGTGGCCCGCAATCGAGCATGCTGAAATCCTTACTTGCCTCTGTTATAACAATTCTCCCGTTTAAATCAAAATGCCAGTCTAAAATATCAAGTATCCCTGAAGAGAAAACAGTTTGTATTCTTTTGGTATCTACTTACCTAATAAAACTTTGACAGCAACAACAGTTTCTTTACTCACTTCGTTGATCCTTTCCCTCTTTGGTTTGTAGAAGACTTCAGATTTTGGTAATTCTCTCAAAACTCCTTTGTGAACTTTCCCAAAAGCTCCCTGTCCCAACTCTTCTAGTAGAGTTACCCTCTCGGGGATCACCTCCCGTTGTAATAAGTGAACGATTTTAGATTTTGACCTTAAAAGTGGGCTAAATATTAATGTGAAAAAAAAAAAAAACCAAAGAAATCAACTGTTGAACAGTTACAACAAATGAAACTACATAACAAAATGTTCTTCTCAAATAAACTTCAATCAAAAAAATTGAATCATGAGGAAGTCTGGAACAAATTCAGGCTTCGAAGAAGTGTGAATCTTCAATACAATACAATGTTCTTTATTTCATGAGGGTAAATAAATGATTAAACCCAGTAAAGAGTTTTCTAACACATGGCCCTCTGTAAACCCACCCATCCCACCCAGGGGAGGACATCCACCACACAGTAATCTCGTGTGTGGGAAATTAACGTTTCCTACCCCAACCCTGCAGGAGACGGGACCTCCATTTATTCGTCCCTATCCGAGAAGACTTGAATAACTAACCATTTCTTGATGTTGTAGAAAGGCAGCAAATTCTTCTCAACTATTTTAAGACCCTGAGTGTTGGTCCGGCCGGGGCTCGAACCCTCGACCTCCCGCACAACAGCCCAGATACTACTTGGGCGCTATATCAACTGAGCAATTAGGCTATAATAATGTAAAAAGTATATCTTACAAACCTTTTCTCCAAAACGGCATGAAGTTGTTTCATTTTGTAGCAAATAATGCACAAAGTTACTGCGACCACAGCTGCGACACTCCCGCTGATTACAAGAGCTTTTAATCTGTTCTTGGTTTTGTTACCGGTGCCTTTATCTTTAACTGGAATGGTGTGGTTAACAGAAAGACATAATCAGTTAAAAAAGTGTTACAGCATTACACTGCACCGGCCAAAAGCAAGTTTTTACTGTATTTCACTTGTTATAGTAGTAACCATCCTCGGAGACCCAGGGGCTGTGAGTCGATTTCAAGTTAGGGCAGAAGAGCCCCTTGGGACATTGTCTTACAAGACAAGTTCTAAACGGTCGCAGTCGTTCTAGCATTTAATTGGTGCCAGAAAATCTTTGTGTTTTTCTGCCCAATCAGAGTGAAGTGTGCTTTAGAGTCCTTTCGTGTGTTTAAGACGGACATATACAAGAAGCTTGGTTGCTCGCCACGTTTGTTTAGGCCGTACGACGGAGATTTGCTCGATGTGAAAAGTAGCAGTCTCAGCACACACTGTAAGAGAAATCGATCAAATTGTCCACAAAAATATCGCCGGAAATTATACTGAATACTTTCGCAGGTATCACAAGAGAACGTGTTGAAAAGTTTGCGAGGTTCGTATAAAACACGATGGTTGCAGGCGTTGATATGTCGCTTTAAACGTTAAACGAGATGTAAGCTTAAATCTCTCTAGATTTTTTGTGCAATTTGTTGTGACTGAAACTTTGCCGATCTCGTGAAGTTATTTCGTCGCATGGGCCACGCAGGTATGTCGAGCAACTGGCGCTTGTCCTTACGTAGCTTTCTGTGCGCGCCAAAATCTAATCTTTGCTTTGTAGTAGTCTCTCACCATATGGCCAAGGATGCAGAGAACGTTAAGTTCGTGGACGACCTCCAGCAAGCGCTTACAAAAAGCTTAGCTGTGTTTCCGGTTAGCTCATTGAAATCTGAACAAAAACTAATTATCGAGAACATCGTGGGAAGGAGAGATGTTTTCGAACAGTTACCGAAGGGGTTTGGAAAGAGTTTAATTTTTCAACTGCTGCCTAGAGTGTTCAAATTCTTGAGCTCCAAAGGCCACGGATTCTCTTCTAGTTCCTTAGTCATTTCACCTCTTTTGTTGATTGTTG